>NC_142803.1:18859362-18911375 GCF_049724085.1 Artemia sp. Qi Xiang Cuo
GAAACCTTGTTGGAAAAAAGTCAAGTTTTGGATCTAAAAATAAACTATTTCCGTAAAATCTGAACTAATAAAGGTTTTTGACCGTAAACTATAGTTTTTTTGTAAGAAAATTATGGAAAATACATATCTCTGATTCAAATGTGAAACTTTGGTTAGAAAAAAAGTCCATATTTGGATCTAAAAATAAGCTATTTCCTTAACATCTGAACTCATCAATGTTTTTGACCGTAAACTTTTTTTTGTTTTAAAAAAACTATTGAAAATATAATTTCCAGACTAATATTTTAAAATTTTTTTGGAAAAAAGTTCTTCTGTGATTCGAAAAATAAGCTGTTACTGTTAAATCCGGTATAGTAAATGCTTTTTAGCGTAAAAAATAGTTTTATGGTAAGAAAATTATGGAAAATACATATCTCTGACTCAAACGTGAAACTTTGGTTAGAAAAAAAGTTCAGTTTTGGATCGAAAAATAAACTAATCGAAAAATAAACTATTTTCGTAAAACTTTGGTTAGAAAAAAAGTTCAGTTTTGGATCGAAAAATAAACTAATCGAAAAATAAACTATTTTCGTAAAATCTGAACTAATAAAGGTTTTTGACCGTAAACTCTAGTTTTTTGTAAGAAAATTATGAAAAATACATTTCTCTGGCTCAAATGTGAAGCTTTGGTTAGAAAAAAGTCCAGTTTTGGATCGAAAAATAAACTATTTCCGTAAAATCTGAACTAATAAAGGTTTTTGACTGCAAACTCTAGTTTTTTGCAAGAAAATTATATAAAATGCGTGTTGCTGGATCAAATTTGAAACTTTGTTTAGAAAAAAGTTACGTTTTTGGTCGAAAAATAAGCTAGTTCCATAATATATAAACTAGTAAAGGTGTTTGATAGTAAACTCTAGTTTTTTGTAAGAAAATTACGGAACATACATTTCTCTGAGTCAAATATGAAAACGTGGTTAGAAAAAAAAGTCACGTTTTGGATCGAAAAATAAACTATTTCCGTAAAATCTGAACTAATAAAGGGTTTTGACTGTAAACTCTAGTTTTTTGTAAGAAAATTATGGAAAATACATTTCACTGAATCAAATGTGAAACTTTGGTTAGAAAAAAGTCCAGTTTTGGATCGAAAAATAAACTATTTGATTCAAAAATAAACCAGTTTTGGATCGAAAAATAAACTATTTCCGTAAAATCTGAACTAATAAAGGTTTTTGACTGTAAACTCTAGTTTTTTGTAAGAAAATTATGGAAAATACATTTCTCTGACTCAAATGTGAAACTTTGGTTAGAAAAAAAAAGTCCAGTTTTGGATCGTAAAATAAACCATGCACCCTTTTACATTGTTTTAGAGGGTGGTGATCCCAATTTTATTCGTGGTATTTACTGTTTCTTCTAATTTGGCATGATCATGAATTAAAACTTCTGATGGCTTTAGCTGTCATTTATGTATCCATAGTAATTTGCGTTAGTTTTAAGTTTAACGTATCTTTATTTCAGCTATTTCCAGGGTTCGACCCCATCCCCCTTACTTTTCTTTGAAAAGTCTACTTAATCTAACATTCTAACAAAAAGAAAGGGAACATTTTCGATTTCGAAATTATTAAATTGTATAATTACAACAATAATATTACACATTCACAATTAGCGATACAGCTTATTATCTTCGATATGCTTCACTAATGCACTTAAAGCAGTTTGAAGTCTATTCACATGCGTTATATCAACTTTTGCATCGAAGAATAATTGATCCTCAATTTTAAATTTGCTCAAAGATATCACATATCTTGCATGTACTTCATCTCATTCCAGACAAAGTCGTGATCCTCTCGTGATTTCCACCACAATGTTTGGGGCTCTTGTATCATTGCTACCAACTCCACTATCAACTTCTAATAGTCTAAACATTCCACTCATTATTACAAATATATCCTAATGAGCAAAGTCAAACTGTTCTCACTCCTTGAATTCTATTCTCACACTAATAACAACTATAACAACAATCCTTCCTTATATTCACTGCAATACTGTCCCGTTAATATTTCCGACTCCCTGATTGGTTTAGAAAGAGACACGTGATCGTGTCCCGTTAGAGTTGATCAATACGCTTAGAAATAACAAACAAATTGACCTTGAATGAGGTGTCATTGACCCTGTCCCGTTAGACTCGATCAATAATCCAGCAATTGTTGATGTGAACTTATGTTGAAATCCAAGAAACATCCAGCCATTGTTGTTGACTTCCGAGAAACATCCAACAACAGTGAGAAAAACCATGAAAAAACATCCACAGTGAGAAAAACCATGAAAAAACATCCTCAGTGAGAAAAACCATGAAAAAAGGGGTCATTGACCCTGTCCCGTTCGACTCGATTATATATGGCAGCACAGTCTTCGTCTCGTGCTGGTACCCCTTTCCCTAATCAAAATTACTATTTTTTCAGTATGAAGCTTAGAAACAGCTAAAAATACTACAGTTGTGGTCCCTGGAGGTGTCTAAACAATTCTCTCCAGAATGTATTTACAAAGTCTGTTAATTATATTAGGCACGATGTAATAAAATACGTCTCCTAGGATTTGAAAGATTATGACATTCCCTCTTAGGAATCCATAAACCAGGGGGGAGGGGTACAGTTTTCCTGAAAGAGCTATTTTAAATGTCTATGTGGGGTAACATAAAAGTCTATTTGTATTCCCAATGTAATGCATTTTTCTTTGTGTTTCTCATAAAAACAAGAAAAAAATTGGCATAACCCAACTGTCAGTATACCGTAAAAAGTGTTTAGAAAGGGTCCTACCCCTTATCGTTGAAATAGTCTACACAATGTCGTGAGGACTCTGCTATCTTCCTATCCCTTGTCACGAGGACTTCCCTGTCTCTCCAAGGAATGTCCTAAAGATTCGGCAATCTTCCTGTCCCTTGTCGTGGTTGTATCCTTACACTAGATTTATCGAAGTTATAAGACAAAATTAATATATAAAAATAAATTATTGTAAGATTATAGTATTAAATTATATATTCACTCTTGAAGAATCGAGTTCAAATAATATCGGGGGCGTAGGGTTTTTGATAAGACACTTCATTTGTAAGACACTTCGTCTGTCACTTCATTTGTAAGACACTTCATTTGTAAGACACTTCATTGGTTTGGATAGACTTGAAGTTGGAGAAAATCCTTTAGTACAAATGATACACCAATATGGTTTTTCTCTAGCGCGAATTCTCATATGAGTAAAAACAGTATTACCGCGAGAAAATATTTTGCGACACACATTGCACGTATATGGCTTTACGCTGGTATTAATTCTCATATGGGTGAATAATTATCAAAGGTCGGAAAATCGTTGAGCATAGACTTTGCATCAGGCATAAGGTTTTTCTCCTGTAAGAGTCCTCATATGTCTTGATAATTGAGAGATAATAGAAATTTTTTTATCACCAACTTTACATTCATATACTTTAATATTTTCCCTCATCACTGTGGTATCTTTTGCCAGAAAGTTTGGGTTGATTTGAATGGGGTGCATGTATGAGGTGTGTCCGATCAAGCGCTAATAATTCCATTAGTTGCAACAGTATATAACTCATTTTGGCTAGCTTCAGATGAAAAAAGTCCAGTTTTGGATCGAAAAATAAACTATTTCCGTAAAATCTGAACTAATAAAGGTTTTTGATCGTAAACTCTAGTTTTTTGTAAGAAAATTATGGAAAATACTTTTCTTTGACTAAAATGTGAAACATTAGTTAGAACAAAATCCGGTTTTGGATCGAAAAATAAACTATTTCCGTAAAATCTGAACTAATAAAGGTTTTTGACTGTAAGTTCTAGTTTTTTGTAAGAAAATTATGGAAAATACATTTCGCTGACTCAGATGTGAAACTTTGGTTAGAAAAAGCTCAGTTTTGGATCGAAAAATAAACTATTTCCGTAAAATCTGAACTAATAAAGGTTTTTGATCGTAAACTCTAGTTTTTTGTAAGAAAATTATGGAAAATAAATTTCTTTGACTAATATGTGAAACCTTGGTTAGAAAAAAAGTCCAGTTTTGGATCGAAAAATAAACTATTTCCGTAAAATCTGAAGTAATAAAGGTTTTTGACTGTAAACTCTATTTGTTTGTAAAAAAATTATTGAAAATACATTTCGCTGGTTCAAATGTGAAACCTTGATTAGAAAAAGTCCAGTTTTGGATCGACAAATAAAGTATATCTGTAAAATGTTAGCTAATAGAGGTTTTTGACCGTAAACACTAGTTTTTTGTAAGAAAATTGTAGACAATAAATTTCGCTGGCTCAAATCTGAAACTTTTGTTAGAAAAAGTCCAGTTATGGATTGAAAAATAAGCTATTTCCTTAAAATCCAAAGTAATAAATGTTTTTGACTATAAACTCTAGTTTTTAGTAAGAAAATTATAAGAAATACATTTATCTGGCTCAATTGTGAAAATTTGGTTAGAAAAAGTCCAGCTTTGGATCGAAAAATAAACTATTTCCGTAAAATATGAACTAATAAAGGTTTTTGACCGTAAACTCTATTTTTTTGCAAGAAAACTATGGAAAATACATTTCTCTGAATCAGAATTGAAACTTTGGTTAGAAAAAAAGTCCAATTTTGGATCGAAAAATAATTCTTTCTTAAATGTAGAGGCTTTGTTAGCACAGATTGGATCAAAATGTAGATTTTCGAAAATATAATCCGTCTCGCTCAGAAAAATTTCAATAAGGTTGACCATGTTAACACACAACAGACTTTTTAAAACTGTACCAAATTTGTCAAAGATGTTGAGAGATTAATGTACAAAGTTTTTGTTAGCACTAATAAACATAATTTTCTAGAATTTTAATATTAGCACATCTGGTGGCAGAACATGTTTTCACATTTGTTGCGTGGGTTTTCTCCCTGGGAGCATGTGAAATCATCGCCTGGGGTTACAATCATGCCTCTTTGGACCACTTATGTACAGTAAGCGAAGAAAATAATCTTTGAAGAAACGGTAATATGATAACCCCCTTCAAGTTAAAAGTTGTCCCAGCAGATATATGATGATATATTCTAAAGGGTTTGGAACTAAATTTTCTTAGCCAGGATATACAACATCTTTCATAAATAAGATTTCCTGGAATTAAATGAATAACACATCACGCAAAATACAAGAACACATTTTTCGTGTGACTTTGTTTGTGACAAATTTTAATGCTACGCAGGTGGTGTTCGAACTAGATTAAAGAATAGATACCGTCTTAGACCTTGCCTTTCAGGAACACATCGACAAAAAAGGAGTGGATAGCGGGACGGGAAATGCGAAAGGAAAGCTACACCATATCGGAAATCTAAAGAACGCTCATAAAACGAATCGGACCAGGTTCTCCATATGATTTCTGACAGGAAAAAGAAATCGCAATACGTTCTGAATAGGACTTGCCGCAGGAAGTACCTACCAAAAAGGAATCCGACCATATTCTCCATAGGATTTGCCGCATGAAGTATTTACAAAAAAGGAATCGTTCCACGTTCTGAACAGGATTTAATGCAGGAAGGCCCTACCAAAAGAAATTACACGTGCTCCTTAGGATTTGAGGTCTAAAAAAAGAGGAATCGAACTTGCTCCATAAATTTTGCCGCAGGGAGTACATAGCCTTATTCTACTTCCATTATCTTCTATTATGATCAATAGTGTTGAAATTGAATTTTACACATATCCTATTAAAAGTACTTTCGGGTTTAAACCACATTTCCAGGAAGCCATTCCAACCAAGGTCAATAGGCAATACTACATGAATAAGTGAACAATTGAAACACAGTTGAAAGGTGAGAATTCTTTTCTTTGCTGGAATTCAATCAACAGAGAAAATAAAATTGAAAAAGCTCTGTTATCCCAAGGATTTTCCCGTATTTATGGAAATGATTAACATATCCCAATACTATTTTCTAGGGCTAAGGGCCAATTGATAATATTTCGGGCAGCTATGATATTTTTCTAATATTGTGAATTGAACCAGTACTCTTGTGTAATTGAAGGTCACTGTGTTCTCAGACTTCATATTTTCAACACGTAACACGGGATAGCAGCTCCACTGATATTTTGGAAATGTGCTAACTGTGACTAAACAGATACTTTTACCTGATTACCAGTAAGGCAAACGAAGGGATAAGAAGAGCCCCCATACGAAAATCTATTGGAAGAAATTCCTTTGAAAGCCAAAAAGATGATAACCCAATTTTTTTGTATATTTCTGGCTCCTCCCCATTGTCATTCAAAATGTTAAGTGGCGCATTTTCCCTGGAAAGAATATCAATTAGAAATTACCCAAACATTATTATACAAATATTAAACTAGAATAAAACAGCTGGGATTAGGAAAAGAAGGGACATTAAATTATTGTTCCGCATTTAATTATTATTCCGTACTTAATGGGATTTTCGCCTTCCCCTTCTTCAACTTTGTGTGCTTTTCTCTAAAGTCTTACGTGTTTCTTCAATACTTCTCTAACAAAATATCATACACAAGAGATATACGTACGAAATAAAAGTGTTTTTCACGCCCTTAAAAATGGAGGGAGCTGTGACAACCAAGCGGTAGCACACCAAGCTTACAATCATATAAACTTCAGGACTGGCTTTTAAGTCCCGATGCCACCGATTATTTATTTTAGAGCAGGGGTTAGTTCCAGGAATCTGTGAGCATAACGAGAGTTGACCCAGCTTTAAACGGACCCCTGGTAAAATTTGGGAAAGGTAAACAGGAAAGTTGTGTGAAATCAAAGGATGACTTGCCCCTTTTCACCCCCAATGTCCTCCCTTGGTGAAAGGACATGAAACAAATTTCAGCAGAACCAATTTGGACTATGAAGTTTAGGTACCTTTCTTTGACTAATCGAGAATGGAGGGGTTGTTCGTGCACATCTGTATTTAACAATAACAGTTCTCAGTTCTAATGTTATGAAAGGCAATCGTCAATGTTGATGTCAATTTTTATGTCAGCTTTGAATTTCATTTGAGAAGACTAGTTATCTTTTTGATTAAATAAATTATAAAAATCGATAAAATTCATAGGCTGCGTTGGAAAATCTGAAAAAAAAATAATGTAACTTTTACTGCGCACATACGAGTAGTGGTGGGACAATTACCCTTGCTTCTACTGCCTGAGGGCTCTAAAGATTGTTTATATTACAGAGTCTACGCCTGAGGCTCTAAAGAATATATCCTAAACCTCATTAGTATAACCGGATTGGAACAAATTAGAACATATACTAGTTGGGAAAACAAGCCCAAAGAAAACTTGGAAAACATGTTTCTAGTTGACACGATTTTTTTCCTATAAAAACAGCTTGAGAATGGCTTGTTAAGGTCTAGGAGATTTCTTCCCGAGAAAATCCCCCCCCCCCCCGTATATTTCCCTCCGGTAACTTCCCCCTGGAAATTTCCCCCCGTAAGAGATTTCCCCCCTGGAAATTTCCCCCCGTATGAGATTACCCTTCCCCTAGATATTTCCCCCCGTAAGAGATCCCTCCCCTGGAAATTTCCCGCCGTAGGAGATTCCGACCCTCCTAGGAGATTTGAAGATTTGAGACGACAGACGAAGGAAAGGCAAGGCGAGTGTAAGGCAAAGATCAAGGTGAAGGATGGAGCTTTGGTTGGGCGTTTGAATGAACATTCACATGCTCTCAGCCAGTCTAACTTTCAAGTACAGTAACTCCGCAACAAGATGAAAAGGAAAGCAACCGAGACGATTGAAACCCCGCTGTGGTAAAACAACTCGGGCACGGTCTTGAACGTTCCGTTGACGAACCAGTGAGACGAATCGAGAAGCTGAACTGATGCGTCCGTACAAAACATTAGGATTTAGCTTTACGTTGGGCACTGCCTGTACGAGGATTGGGTGATTCCATGCGTTTACGCACTGCTACCTAAAAAGTTATATGATACGTATGCGAAAGTTCTTACCGAACTAAAGTCCGATTTGAGGAATGGAGATCTAACATCTGTATTGTCTGATTTCGAGTTGAGCGTACAGAATTCCTTCAGGAAAGGCTTTCCTTCCATTGAAGTGAGAGGCTGTTGTCTCTACTTAAGCCAGAGTATCTACAGGAAAGTAAAAACCCTTGGCTTTCAGAAGAGGTACAGAGACGATGATGAATTTGCAGTCTCCGTCCAAATGCTAGCTGCTCTTGCATTCGTGCCCATTTCGTAAGTACATTCTGCATTCACAGCTGTCGTAGCAAAACTTACTGACAATGTGCTTGGGCCGATCATCACCTACTTTGAAGATACTTACATCGGTAGAATGCGTGGAAATACGAGAATACCTAGCAACTTTCCACCCGTGTCTGGAATATGTTCGACAGAGTGAAAGATGAACTCCCCAGGATAAACAACAATGTTGAGGGTTATCATAGAAGATTGTAGTCTTCAGTTTTGGATCATCACCCTAGCCTTTGGAAGTTCTTGGACATCCTCAAGCGCGAACAAGCACTTAACAGGGCGGTTGTGATTCAAGCAAATGCGGGACAATCCAGTGAACTAATTAAGAAAAAGTATGTGGATTTCAATGCCAGAAGTCTATGACAGATGGAAAACTATAGGAATTTCAGGACGCTGGAGTACCTGAGGCTTATTGCAAGAAATACTAGTTTATAAGTGAAGCGTTTTAACCAACCGTATATGTATTACCGTGTATAACCAACTATTTACTTGGCATTTGAAAAGTGTACTCCACTCACTCTTATATTTTAGGCCACCGAGAAAGAGAAGAATTTTGAAAAAATTTTCGAGTAATGGGTGACATCCGACGCAAATTAGTCTGAGGCATGGGTAGTCTCCTGTGGCGAATATTTTCGAGAGGGGGGGAATTTTCAGCGGTGTGAAATGACGGTGGTGGGAAATTTCCTAGGAGTGAAGTCTCCTAGGGGGGAATCACCGGGGGAGAAATCTCCTAAAGGGAGAATTTCCAAAAAGTCTCCTACGGGGGGGAAATTTTCGGTGGGGAAATTACCGGGAGGAAATCTCCGGGGGAATTTTCTCGGAAGTAGATCACCGGAACCCAGCGTGTTACTACCAGTTTTGAAACAGAACTTCAAAAATGAACAAGTGATCTCAAGATGTTCTTTATGTAACTAATTTCTAGTTCATGAACAATCATAACGCCTTACCTTACTGTTTTATTCTTAAAGTAATATAAAAATCCAATTTTTTCATAGATCAAAAATTACATTAAAAAATTAAACGTACTATGTGTTTTCTACGAAGGTATAGGCAGGGTTGCCACCCAGTGAGTAAAAACACCAGATTCTTGAAAAAAATATCCTTAAATAAGCAGATAAATCACTAGACTATTGACCAGAAATTACTAGAAATCACTAAAATTATAATTGTCTTTATCATTGTAAATAATAGTTGTTTTGTTTCTCTACCATGTTCTTTACAGGCGCACCTACAGGAACGGGATAAAATTACCCCCCTAGATGTGAAAAAACACCTTTGCATTGATGTTTTTTTTTTCTCAAGCGAAAATTACCCTTGAAATTTTGAGACATGCCTTTTTGCATCTTTATGCCGAAAACAGAAAAAAATCCTTGCTTCTTCCCTGTATATTCCCAAATAGGTACTCTTGATTTATACCCCGATTACTGAAAATTGGTTATCGGTAATCTGATTGAAATATTTGCTTTTTCTTTTTAATTTTTTTCCTTGTCGATCCGAAACCCCAGTTTTTCCCCCCAAAAATATAGAAACTACTTTTTTTTTTAATCTAGTTAAAATAACATTGAATTTTAAACGCAACCCTCTGACTTCATGTGACAAACCCTTTTTCCCTGTTACTAGGCAAAAACATGTCTAGACACGTTCTCAGGTGATTGAAACCCCCCTCGATGGTTTTCCTGACATACCCCCATCTAGCAAAACTCTCCCTCGATACTTTTCTAGAGAAAATTCTCAGGTGTCAGAAATCCCCTGCGTTGTTTTTTCTAGACAAAAAAATGTCTAGACACATCTCCCAGCTAGAAAAATTCCCCCCATTGTTGCTAGACAAAATTTCCAGGTGGTTGAAATCCCCCGCAAAGCTTTTCTATTAAAAGCCAAAGAGAACTTCCCCCTAACAAAATATGCTATATATAGAGCGGGTAGAGACATTTTGCTATCAGTCTCTTTCAAAAAGTTGACAAGTACACAAGCATCTTAAACAATGGATAAAACCTACAATCATATAAGTGCTAATATCTCTATAGTTACCCCCACCCCAAAAAAAAGAATCTTCATACTTTGCTTTGTTTCAAAATATACTCTTTTCCATTATAAAAGCTATTCAACCCCCCCCCCCCACCATTTACCAGCATTTAATTCGTTCGAAAAAAAAATTATTTTACCCAAAAAGTGTCTTTTCTCCTTCATTGATTTAAAAACCTTAGAATCCATCAAATGTGTCAAAATCTTTTCGTGTGCGCATTGTCTAAATTAACAAAACAAGGGTGTAACCCTCTGGTAAGGGGTGTCTGGAAAACAAGGAAGGGTTCTTGTCAAGCTTATGGCATTGCATAAATCTAGACGATCTGGAAGAAAGGGAACGAATTGTCTGCAAAATAAATGTGTAATAGTCATATTTTGGGCCTTGAAATATCGTGTAAGGAGAGAGGATGGGACAATGCAAATATATATTTTTATTCTAGACAAAAATCTAGTTTTTAAGCTGCTTATTGCATCTAAATGGTAAAAACAATATGTATCCCCCTCCCATTAATAGCGTTATATGCATGCCTAGGCTACAGATAAATTAATCTCTAGCATTTTTTCTCTTTAGTGTTCGATTTATTTTCCATTTTTAAAATTTCTACGCATAAAGAAACGATTGTGTATTATTTCCAAGCTTGTTTTCTACGCTTTTCTTGAAAATGAGTGACTTATTTAAAGGTGAGAGGGGCAATAACGAAACTATAGTCTCTAAGTTTTACCTTCCCGGAAAGAATAGGGCTGTATATTTTTGAGATTTAAATTATTTGATAACTATTTTATGCTTTCTTGAAAAAAGGAATGACTTATTTAAAGGTGGTAGGGGGCAATAACGAAACTATGGTTTCCAAATCTTACCTTCCCGGAAAGCTGAAGGCTGTATATTTTTGAAACCTAGATTATTTGATAACTATTTTATGCTTTCTTGAAAAGGAGAGAACTTATTTTAGACAATGTTTAAATATTTATAGCTTCTGTTTGTCTTCTATAACAGGCTGGGTACTAAATTTTGCTCCTGAAATAGGGAGTTATTATTTTATACTAAATTTTCTCTTTTTTCAGAATATCCCTGCACACGCTCCCCCCAACAAACGTGCCGGAGTAGGCGAGGCAACCCCAGTAAGGGCATCAGTAATCAGACAAGCTCTTTATTCTGGACGGGCGCCGCCCGTGCAACCCTTGGCTCTCCATCAGGAGAAACCAGGCCCTACCAGGGCACTGCCGGTGCAACCATTGACCACTCAACTTGTTTTGCCCGGAGCCTTTCACGCTCGTACCAGACCACCAATGCCAGCGCAAGCCCCTATGCAACCTGGTAGAAAATCGAAAAGAGAGTGGAAGGCTGCTCATAAGGCTGCAGCCCCTCCTACGCAAGATCACGAGGTTGTCCCTCATCATGCTTTGCCAAGGGTCTCAGGAGCTGCCCCACCTGAGACAAATTGTGTGGCTGTCCCCCATCATGCTTTGCCCAGACCATCCGACACCCAAGTGTAGCCAGAATTTGGAGATGTAAGCATTTTTACTTCTAATTTCTACCTGGTTATAGAAATATCTAACTATTTTTTTCAACTTTTTAGGGCTTTCTTTTCGCGATTTTTCAACGCAGTAAAAGCTTGTCAGAGATATTAAAAGACATTTTTGGCTATTTTTTATACCTAATAATAATATTTTTCACTAATTTCTAGTTTACTGTTAGAGAGCCTTACATCTCACCATTTCAAGCTAATAATGCTATTTTTCGCTAAAATATTAAAGTTTCAGAATACATCCCTACCCTGCTTAGTTTTAAAAGATACTGTCTCTCAGAAATTAGGTCGTTCTTAGCCATTTCACTATTTTTTCAACATAATAAAAGCTTTTCGCCAGAATATTAAACGTCTCTGAAATAAGGCTCCTATTTTACTCTTTAAGCGACTACTCGTTAGTTTTAGGAGGGACTCATCTGTTTACCCCCCCCCCCTGTTAGCTTCACTTGTACCTAAATTTATGTAGTTTTTTCTGTCTTCTTCTCTAGAATATTAAATTTTCCCCCAAATTTTTAAAAGACCCAAAAATGATGCTGTTTTCCCCATTTTCTAGCAACTACTCGGGAGTTTCTGGTTTAATCTGTGCCTTCCCATAATAATTTTTTTTTATTCATTTTACCTTTTTTGTTAGAATATTGAAGTTTCAGAATACATCCCTACCCTCCCTAATTTTAAAAGACTCTGTCCCTCAGAAATAAGATTGTTTTTAACCATTTCACTCTAATAAAGACGTTTTTCACTTGTTTTTACCTGTCAGAGAGCCCATTCAGACATTGAAGGAGTTTTTATTCTTTTTTATCTTTAGTTTTGACTTTTTTGTTAGAGGTCTCTTAATAAAGCTTGTCAGAGACACTAAAAGGCATTTTTCTGTCCTTTTTAGCTCACTATGGACATTTTCCCCCATTTTTTGGCTTTGAAGGGGATTTTTAAGCTAATTTTTTTCCCTTTTTAGGCTCAGATTGACCAACTTGTAGCCCAATTTATTGGCAAAGGAGCAGTCAAAGAGGCCTCAGACGAATTACTGGCCTGGGCCGAAGAATTTCTGGCCAAATTGCCAGAACCAAACCCCCCCTCGGTAAGTTTTGCATGCCTTTTTTTTAAATTCAAAAGGGTATAGCAGTAGTTTGGGTAAACCTTTCAATGCTTCATAATACATACAAAAGGTGCTCTATGGAAGGGGCATTCCATTTATATCAGTAGCAAGGACACAGGACACCTTTGCATTCCAATAAGTAGTGGAGGGTCTATAGTTCCAAGAAGGCATGGTACCCCATCATAATGCTGTGATTAGTCCCCGAAGCCAGCCGACATGATGGCGGCGAATGTGTGATTTAGTATCGGTGGTGGTGCGCCACCGATTTCTTACCGGCGGCGTGCCACGGCGCGCCGGTTTTTCTGATTAAAAATAATAATAATATTCCACTTCACTAAGTACGTTCAACATCAACTTGATTTTAGTAAGAATTTTTAAATGGTTGGCTAAAAACATACAAGAACAATATGACAAAACAGGAATTTGTTGGGCCGTGCGGAAAGTGTTTATGTTCACCGTCGACCAGACCAAGTAGAATCCTCATTTTTAGCCACTAGTCCCAGGAAAACCTATGTTTTGTTTATGTTTAACATCGCATTGTTCCTATAAAATCCTGTGTTTAGTCATTTTCTTACTGTTATTGATTTCGGCTAATGTGTGTATAACTTTCAAAGTTTGAGGTTCAAACATCTCCTTTTCATCAAATACATACGAAAAGGAAGTGAAAAAACAAATAACAACATCGAAAAAACACTGTATACAAGTCAGATACCATGGCTTAACAACACCAACTATTTTAAATCAGCGGTTACATCACTTCAGTAACAACTGATGTAACAAAAGTGGGTTTGTTTGCTCTGCCTGGAGCCATTGAGCATCGATAAGTACATGAAACCCAAAACGAACATAAATTACAATAAATAACCGAGTCAAACTCAAAACGAGCAAAAATTAACATAAGTTGGGCTCAAAATCCATTTGCCTTCCCAAGGTTAGAGCATAATTTGCACTTTACTAAAAAAAATATAAATGTTTTTACTTTTATAACTTTAATAAGTCAAATAATATTAACATTTTGATTACTAAATATCAGTATATGTATATTAAACTGACAATGCACATTCATTTGTATTTTTTTCAGTAAAGAGCAAATTATATTCTGGCCTTGGGAAGGCATAGGGGTTTTGAGCCCAACTTATGTTAATTTCTGCTCGTTTTGAGTTTGACTCGGTTATCTATTGTAATTTCTTTTCGTTTTGGGTTTCATTTATTTATGGATGCTGATTTGTGGTAGTTTCACGCTTGGTAGATTATTTGGTTTTATATTTGCTCATTTTTATTTAATGGAGTTCTTTACTTTTCTTTGAAAAACTTATTTTGTGGAAACAGTTTTTTTTAATTAATTTCTGTTCTTTTTATATTGACATAGTCTTTTCATGGAAAAGGAAAATAATACTTTAAATCTTTTCGTTTAATTAAGAATTTATAGTTAAACATGCTATTTGTATGCTGGAAAAAAGTTTTCAGCAATTTTTAACAACACATACCCTTTTAAAAATCTGGTTACAAATAGTAGCGTTTAATTTAGTTTCATACCCTATCTAGTTGACCTGAAATGGAAAACTCGGTACCATTCGCAAAAAAATCTGTTTACTTTCTTTGATTGCTTGGATACACTTACGATATTGTGATTTGGTTAAATTTAAAGAGCAGAAGTAGCCCCGAAAGTTTGAAAATAATACCCTCAGTCATTCTTGTGATACTGTTGAGATACCTGATTGGGAATTAACATTAACACAGTGCATTTTGATTTAATCTTAAGGCAACATTAACTTTTTAAACATAAAGGCAAATGGGAGGGTGGGCGTGGGAGGGGGATTAGTTTCCCTCAAATAACTTTTGACTATTAAAAATGACATCAGCCCTTTCTATTTTCAATCGAATGAGCCCTTTTCGAAGTTCCTACGACAACTCCTTCGATACGAGGTGCCCTGGTCTAAACAACAACAACAACAACAAAAATGATACATTATACCCACATCTATCTTTACTATAAAAATGTCATGCCTTCCAATCACTTTCGATTGTTAAAAAGGGCAGTAAGCCTTTCGATTTCCAATCGAATGATCCCTTTTTGGGTTTCTACGACAACGCTTTCTATTAACACCTTATATGCCCCTAGGGCACAAATTACAAGGCTTACCCTAAGGGCTGTGAGGGTGGTTGTCATCCTCTAAGACCTAATTTCTAAAACTTTTAACTACGTTAAACAAAATGGCTATCTCAAAATTTTGATTGAATGTGTTTCGGTAAATGGTGGGCGTGGTGGAGGTGTTAGTTGCCTTTCGATTACTTTTGACTATTAAAATGGGCACAAGCCCTTTCAATTTCTAATCGAATAGGCCCTTTTTGAAGTTTCTTCGACAACTCTTTCGATTCGAAGTGCCCCTGTTCAAAAGAAAAAAATAATAAATTGTGCCAATATCGTTCATACATACCCCCAGGACATAACTTAAAACCCTTGCCCTAATGGTTGTGGGGGAGTAACCTCCTCAAAAACATATATTCTCTCTGGAAATCAGTTACTTTGAACAAAATGGCTACCTTAAAATTTTGATTGGATGTGTTTGGGGAAATGGTGGTCGTGGAAGGGGTGTTAGCTGCCTTCCAATCACTTTCGACTATTAAAAAGGGCACTAGCTATCCCAATTTCCAATCGAATGAGCCCCTTTCGAAGTTTCTACGACAACTCCTTCGACACGAATTGCCCTGGTATGAAAAAAAAATACATTGTGCCAACTAGTCCCCGAAGCCGCGCCGCGCCGACATGACGGCGGCGAATGTGTGATTTAGTATCGGCGGCGGGGCGCCCCCCGGCGCGCCGAAATTTTTTGGGCGGCGCGCCACCGTTTTCGGCCGGGCGGCTATTTGTATGAATAAAAATAATAATACCCATTATACATAACCCATCGATTTCAGCCTCAGATTATTTTGAATAATCATTTTTAAATGTGTGGCTAACAACATAAAATAAAAATATGACAATACAGGAATTTGTCGGGCCGTGCGGAAAGTTTTTATGTTCACCGTCAATAAGACCAAGTAGAATTATCCTTTTTACCCGCTAGACCCAGGGAAACCTATATTGCGTTTATGTTTAGCATCGCATCGTTGCTATAAAATCCCGTATTTAGTCATTTACTTCTTGTTAATGATTCGGTCTAATGTGTGTATAACTTTTGAAATTTGAAGTTCAAACACCTTCTATTCAGCAAATACATACAAAAAATAAGTAAAAAAAATAAGTAACAGCAGCAAAAAAAACACTGTATGCAAGTGTAACGAGTCAAACAAAAAATTTCGGGGCGGGGGTCAAACCCCTTAACCCCCCTTCGGGTACAGCCTTGATGGTGATAGAATAAAGTGTATCACCATGGATGTTCAAATTAAGATTTGAGATTTGCCAAGAACCGAAGAGCAAGTAATCATGTTTTTACAGGATAAGAAGTTGCAACCCATAACAAAACAGTGCGTCAACGGAGACGCCATTACCTTGTACTCACAAGAGACGCAATATCATTGGAATTGTAAAACCTAACCAACATTTCTGACCTGCGTTTTGGGCACATAATTCTAAGTTGTAGTGGTTTTCCCATTTTTGCTAATGAAGTCTTGTATTTGCATCGTATTTTGTTTTACTTCATTAGCATTAACCACATTGGTACTTGTGTATTATACGGTACCCACGAAAGAAGTCAAGTTTGGTCAATGCAAATAAAATATAATAATTTAGGATGAATATATAATACTTTAAAAATAAATTTGAGCTATATATTTTCACATTAGGAAGGGATGGGGGTAAAGCATTACATATATTGAATACGTAACCTAACCTACGCACCTTCCCCCCCCCTAAACCCCAAAAAACAATAGTTTAAATATTGTAAACTCAAGGAGACACGCTTTGCGATCAATTTATCTAGCAAATACCCGTTTGTCTGGTTTTCGTGTAGTATATCCTTGTACAGTCTATAGCGGTGGATGACGTACAATGCACCAGTACCACCAAACTTCACTTCTCGAGTGTTTCTCGTATAATCCATAAGCACCGCATTTTTAAATAAAACAAAACCTCAAAGCAGTTTTTTCAAAGTCTATAGAGGCAAAGAATCAAAGGGGGAGGGGGGTAGCCTGTACTCAAATTTACGCCACTGATACCTAATATTCAGGGATTAAGTAAGGGAAGGATTAGGGTAAACGGTTAAACAAGAATCGATTTTAAAAAAATCCGATAAAAGGCAAATGTCGAGAAAAACACGGTAGTTGTCTGTTACACAACAACCACTCTAGAAGTTAAGTTTGATTACTGCTAATTAAATTAAACAATTTGATGAAAGTTAAATAGTTTAGAAACAATTTTGGGCTATATATTTGAGCATTAGGGTGGGAGTGGGGGTAAAGCAGAGAATAGATGAAATACGTAACCTACCTTACCCTAGGTACCTTTGTTTGCCCTTCTACCCCAAAGGAATATTGTTCATGGAGTGAGGTACTTAGCGCACAATAGCAATTCTCTGGTTATAGAAGCTGCTTGACTAGTTTTTTGCGTCACAAATTCTCGACTGGTTGTGGTATATTAGACAAGTACCAAAAACACTTCAAGAATATAGAGCAGTAATAATTTTATCAGACTTATCTGGTTAAATAATGTTCAAAATATTTTTCAAAACATTCATCAACAAAGCAAACAGCTGTATCCTATATAATTACTGGTTTTAATATCTTTGTTTGTACGACAGTGTCTTGTGAGTACCCCCCCCCCCCAACCCAGTATTTTAATAATGAATTACCTATGTTATAATATCTTATTAGACTATACTTTTCAAATAATATTTACCTATGTTTTGGTCTATCTGATCGATTATTCTTCTTATGACTAAAACTGAATATATACTATACAGATGTTGTCTGCCGTATGGCCTGTTTGTCTCTAACCTGTCCTGTAATGTATTAAGGTCTTCAGCATTTAAAAGCGTCTTCAGCATCACAAGACAAGAGAAAAATCGATAAATAAAGATGCTATTACTAGCTTAGTATGTTATGCGTTACTTCCTGTTACACGAATGTTTGTCAACAAAATTACCTGAAATCGTTTATTTTTTATGGGGAAAGAATACTTTTTGAAAAGTATTCGAAAAGTACTGTTTTCTCAGAAAGTACATCTTTGATAAAAAAAAAATAGTATTAAAATAGTACTTTGGTACTCCCGTAGCAACCTTGAGTAGATGCCTTCAAAAATAAGTAGAGGGTCAGTAGATTTAATATTTGAAAGTAGAAAAGTTCAAAAATAAATATTCTACTGCCAAAATCAGTAGAAGTGGAATCACAGATGACGAGCCCAAGATGACAGTTTTTATCTTTAAGAAACAGATCAGCCGGGATGAAGGTTGAAGCCCGAAGGTCGATATCGGTAAGAAAAAGAGAAAAAAAGAGAAAAAAACGGCGGCTTAATTTTGACACCGCCGCCGATAGAATCAGCGGCGGTCTCCTCGCGCGGACGCAAATTCGGCGGCGCGCCACCGTGTTTTTTGGCGGCGCGCCGCCGATTTTCGGCGCGGCTTCGGGGTCTAGTGCCAACATTGTTCTTTGCTTAGGCAGCGCGATTGCGCTGCCTATGATAACATCCTGAACCGCCTAATACTCTTTTACCTACCTCTTTTCATACGAAAAATCAGAAAGAAAAATGAACAGAATTTTAAAGTCGAAGGTAGAATTTTTTTCAAGAAAATCTCTTCTTCTCCTTCCTACGAACCGATATACACGGCAAGCCCAAGATAACAGTATTTATCTTTAAGAAACAGATTAGCCGGGATGACGGTTGAAGTTCGGAGGTCGATATCGATAAGCAAAAAAGACAAAAAAACGGCGGTTTATTAGTGACGCCGCCACCGATAGAATCAGCGGCAGTGTCAGCGCGCTGATGCAAGCTCGGTGGCGCGCCACCGTTTTTTTTTTGGCGGCGCGCCGCCGACTTTTTGGCGCGGCTCCGGGGTCTAGCTGTGATAATTTCCAATGAGTAGTGGAGGTGGTTACAATTCCAAGAGGGCATGGTACCCCTTCATAATGCTATGAATAGTGGGGGTCTATGACTTTCATAACCGTTCTCTCTTTTTCATAGGCCAATAGCTTTAAGTGAACTAATATGCTCTTATTATTCTAGGTTCACACGACATCATCTCAAGGGACCTACAACCTCTACGAGGATATAGAGAGTTACATGAACATGCAAGAGGTCTCGGAGAATAGAGAACGCGAGAAGGGCTTAAGTGCTGGGGCGAGTCCGGCTAGTGTATTTGATTTAGACAGTTTTGTGATAGATCAGTTACCAGCTAACGAGGTCGAGAGGGTGCTAGAAGCACCCGCCCCTCACAGTGATATGGAAAAAATTGGAGCTGGCTCGCCCCCAGTGTTACCTGATTTGTATCTAGCAGATACCGATTTGCGCAATATTCATGTGTATAGGGCCGAGTTTTGTGACCCGTTTAACTTCCTGTCATGTGGTATTATTCAAATAGATCCCATAGAAACCGCACACCTCTACGTCAGCATGATTCGGGCACTTCTCGAAAAACGTTTACGGGAGGCGGGAGGACGGAATTCATTAAAAGCATGCATAACATTTATAATTAATTTTTTTTAAATGCGAGGTGTTTTGCGCGAGTATCATATACAAACAAGAATGCAGACGCTTCATCCAGACCTGCATAATTTTGAGGGTGTGTTTTCGGATTGGGTGGGTGAAATTTTTAATAGGATGGAGGGGTATAAAGAAAACGGGAGTCGGTTGGAAGTTTTATTTATTGAGAAATTAGAATTAAATATAACTAAATTTAAAAAGGAATTTGCTTTAAGAGGTGGGAACGGGAGCGGGGGTGCAAGATATAATAGTAATTTAAAAGCTACTAAAGGTGTACAGCATTTTCGTTTTGGCACGGGCTTGAAGTTTTTCAAGTATTCCGGCCTTGTAGCAGGTCATAAGCCTCTGCAAATGGGGGTTAGTAAGACAGATTTGGATGATTGGGCAGTAAATGGGAAAGAGGGTTCTTATTTTCCAAAAGTAAATTTTAATTGTTTAAGGGGACAATATCCTGTTACGCTTATGGGGATCGATAATTTTGAAAAGGCAAATGGACATTTAAAAGTTGGGTTTACAGTTTTAAAATTTGATGAAAAATTTGAAGAGGGGGAAGTGATAAAAAAGGGGTAATTTATTCTGTAAGGGCACCGTCCATTGACTCTGTGAAACACTGGGTATGGCTTCTTTACGAACCTGCCAAAGATCCTGAATCAATTGGACATTTCTTTCCTATTCTCCATATTAGTCGGGTTTTAATCGAGGGTATGAAGGGGCGTGGGGGTACTTGCTATTACTGTCTAATGTGTCAATCAAGATTCTATAGGGAATTAAAATTAAATTATCACTTGAGACACTGCAAGCCTCATGGGTACCAGTCTTCAGAATCGGTTTCAGGGGATAGTGCCTCCTTGCGGTTCAAAAGCTTTCAGAACACACTGTTGCAGAGCAACAAGGTGACATTAGACATTGAGGCTTCTCTCATGGAAGTGTCGGATCCGTCAAACTCGAATCATGTGAAAAAAATGAAGCTATTGCGATCTCTTTTGCGCACGCATGGATAGATTCATGTAATACCATGCAATTGGTAGATTTTTGTGAGACGTTGGGTGGAAAAGATTGTGTTGGCACAGCTATGGTTGCTCTCATTAACAAAGCAAATGAGGCAATTTCACGGCGGTGCCATACACACTTTCCAATTTATCTATCACCAGAGGACGAGTTGGCTATTAAAAATCAAGACATTTGTTAGGTTTGCAAGAAAAAAATTAATGAGGGGGACGCGAAAACCCGCGATCATGATCATTTATGCAAAGAGATTTCATCAACGGGAAGTAACTTTCGGGGAGTCGCTCATAAATCGTGTAATTTAAATGTGAAGCAACAATATATTTGCCGGTTTACATACACAATTCCAAATATGATTTGAAATTTATATTACCAGCGTTGGCACGATTGCAGAAAGGGGAAGTTGTAGATGGAGCAAGGGTAGATGGTTTTTTTTCATATGACATCATACCGAAATCATCTGAAAACCTGCTAGTCTTAGAATTTAAATGACAAACAATTGATAATGATAATACTTGTTGGAATAAAATCCGTTTCCTTTAGTTTCTTCCCTAAATCCCTAAGTCAATTAATTCAACTACAAAAACGTGACGATTTGAATAGTTTTCCCCTCCTCAAAAATCACTTTCCAGATGAGGAACTGTATGATTTATTAACGTGTAAGGGCATATACCCTTACGAGTACTACAGCTCCGCCTCGAAGCTAAGTGAGGAAAATTTACCACCCATCGCAGAGTTTTATGATTCACTTCGTGATCGTCAATGCACCATTGCCGATTACGAATTTGCCTAGAGGTTTTGGTCAAAGGGAGGGTGTAATAATGGGTGGGATTATTGTAAAATGTACCTGGCAAACTATGTATTGACGTTGTTGGATATTGTCTCTAAAAACACGGACAAAATTCATGAAGAAATCAGGTTGAATTGGGGGCATTATTTTTCCACTCCTCATTTGGTGATGGATTTGATTCTTAAAATCAGTGGAGCAGAAATAGGTCTGATCGCTGACGTGGATCAGCACCTGTTTGTAGAAAGATCCATGCGAGGGGGGGCTAAGGTTTTTCACGGGGATCGTATCCTAGAAACAGACCCGTCTGGACAACGCACCGGTGAAATGTCGGTGCCATTTTCTTGGATATGAATTCCCTTTACCCGTCGGCAATGTCTCACTTTTATTTGCCGTGTGGGCATTACCAATGGCTTGACAATCCTTCTGGTCTGAATATCCCCAATATTCACACTGTTGAAGAGAATGTACCACAATAATGGTTTTCGAAATTGATGGTGAAATTTCTCTGGAACTTCATGACTTAGTAAAAGATTTTGTTTTCTCTTTAATCAATAGACCGGTGCATAGCCACTCGCCGAGTCCCTAATATTTATCATTAATAGAAAATAAAGGCAGTCGTTGGACACCTTAAGAACAAAAGCTTACTGCCAACCTGGAGCCGAAACGGAATATTGTTGTACACCACGTTCTTTTGCGGTGGATGCTTGCCAACAGTTTCAATGTCACAAGGATTCATAGAGCCCTGCAATTCGATCAAAAACCTTATATGAAGAGCTTATTTGTTGACAATTTTGTCAACAAACGCTCTCGAGCGAAAACAAAGGTCGAAAAAGAGATATTTAAATTCATTTTAAATTCGGCCTTTGGTAAGATATGCGAGAGTGTGCGAAACAGGAGTCATTGTAACATTGTGACCGACCCGAAAGAAAGTGCCTGAATCATTGCGGATCCAAACTTCATATCATTCACGATTATAGATTCCAATATGGTCCTTTTACATAGGTAAAAATAAATGTAGTTCTAAATAAAACATTGCCGCTGGCAGTGCCAATTTAGAAATATAAAAAAACTCATGTTGGAGTTTTATTCCAATGTATGTAAGCGCCAGTGGCCGAGGGAGGGTTTCGTCAACTGCTCAACACTGCCTGTTTTTATATCTAGTCATTTTACCGTCAGAAGTTCGGCGCTGCCTAATTTTTATCGTTGCGCAAAGCGGTATCTTCAAGTGTTTATTTTGTGTTATATTTTTAAGTGTTTACTTTATCTTGCCACTGCCAACGCAGGTGCCGGCTCGGTCACTGGCCGTTGCGGGTGCTAGCTCGGCCGCTGGCCGCTACGGCAGCCGGCCCGGCCGCTCACGTTCGATGGCCACCCGATCGTGATAAAGTGCTTATTTTTTTAAAGTTGTAGATATATTTTTATGATGCTGTATATATGTGAATTAAAGAAACCATGTATTCTAGTCTCTTGAATATTTATTCAACAGACTGAATATCTATTCAAACAAATATCAATTTAAAACATCCTTCAAATCGTTTCTTTGCAGACCGTCCATGTCCGGCAAAACGATACTTTTAACAAAAATCATTCAAAACCGTGATAAATTGTTTTTAGAAAATCCGAAAAATATCTATTATTGCTATAGTATATGGCAAGAATCCTATGATAAAAAAAAGAAGAATGATCCAAGCATAAAATATATAAAAGGACTTGTTGTGTTTACTAGTATTGCACCAAACTCGTGGTTGATTATTGACGATTTAGCTGAATCTATTGAAGAATGGTTTACTTCCAGGTCCCATCAAGAAAAAATTCTGTAACTATTTTTCTCCATAATTTCTTCCATCAGAGTCAATGCATGAGAACACTTGCTTTGAATTGTACCTACTATATCATCTATAGAGTTGTTTACGATTCAAGTTCTCTTATAACTCTAAACAAACAAATTTATCCTAATCAAAACAAACCCGAATAGTTTTATGTAGTCACTGATATTTTCGATAATGAAACTACTGTGAATAATAAAACAGGTCATTAGTCGCAATCATGCCATTGAAGAAGCTACACAAACAACGGCATTTATTTTCCGTGATAGCCAATTCAAAACCACGACTTAGATAAGCAACACTCAAGCATGGTTTTGACAATGAATTTATTAATCTCTTGTCGGAACTTTGTTTAAATTTAACGGAGAGTAATATTCAGCTGTCAGATCGTGTTAAGCAACAGACAAGGCAACATCGATCACTTGTACGGGCTCTAGCTTGCAAAAAGAAAACAAATTGTAAAAGAAAACCTCTTGTTCAAGCAGGGGGTAATTTCTTTTCAGTGTTACTACCGATTGTCGCCGTACTTGTAAAGACTATTCTCTAGAAATGGCTAAACCCTGTAAATTGACACCAATTGAACCTTGCCTTTCACCCAAAGAGCACTTTGAAGATAATCTTGATAAATTTCTTAACAATGAAATAATTACTGATGATGAAAAATTGTTTTGCTTCAAAATGTCCTTCGTCGTGTCAACAAACGTAAACCTTATCGTAAAAAATCGCTCAAAGTCAATGTCATTGAGCAACCTTCTGAAAACAGTTAAACACCGAAAAGGGAAGAGTTATTAACAAGTTTTGTAGACTTGCTGCCTCAATCCTATCGTGAACAAGGTAAAAGACTCTTGATGTATCTCACCGATAATGAACAAATTGATAAGAAAAAGGATGAAGTTATAATCCAGAGCAAGCCTTGCAATTTAATTGCTTTACTATCAGATCTGATTGCAAATCGTAAAAGAGTCGAATCCTTTGACGGGCATTTATAAAATTTACTTGCGATTTGCGATTTGACGCGGGCATTTACTTGCGATTTGACACCGGTAACTAGACAAAAGCGAAGACGTATTGATTCACCCGGTAGTTTTCAAAAGGGTAGCGGACGGTTACGATCAAAATGGATCAAATTTTGAAAGGCGTTTATGAAAATATTGGAGAACCAGGAAGTGTAAGTTCTCCAACTACACTTTCCAAAGTCACTGGTGTTGAAACTAAAATGGTACAAGAGTACTTACAAAAGGAATCCAGTTATTCTCTTCATCGAAATCATAGGGCTAGAGGTTATGACTAATCAAAAACTAAAGCCTTTTACCACCAAATTTATTACAAGCAGATCTTTTGACTCTAGACGCGATTCAAAGACGTTGTAATAAACCCTAAAAGTATATTTTACTCGCAATAAGTGTTTTTAGTCGGTATGCATATGCAGTTCCATGGCAGTCAAAGAGAAGCAATGAAGTTACTAAAGCCCTTGAATCCATCTTTGAACAAGATTCATATAAAAAAAGTTCAAACAGATCGTGGAAGTTAATTTGTTAATCCATATGTTGAAAAAGTACTAATGAAATATTATAAAATACTCTATCATAGTGAGAGTCCTATAAAGGCCGCATTGGCAGAATGTTTAATACGAAATATTAGACTTTTAATTTCAAGATATTGTACATTGAAAAATACAGCTGTATTTATTCATGATTTAGATAAAATCATGCAAATATATAACCAACTTCCTCATCGATGATTGTTCAATACTAGCCCTCAGGAAGTTCATTATAGCGAGAGTACACATTTCCTTAAACAATATTATAATGAAAAGACGGGAAAGAAAACATTCAATGTTGGTGATACTCTTTGAATCAATCGTACAAAATATTTTTCAAAAACGAACTTACTTGTGGTCCACTGAACTTCTAAAGTGCCCAAAATCCTAGATACTAAACCTATAACATATCGTCTTCGTGATATGAAAGATGAAGAGATTCTTAGCGGATTTTATGATTATGAATTACAAATAGTTAAAAACACTGGACTGTATCAAATTGAAAAGGTATTAAAGACTCACACACTCCGGGGTAAGCGACAGTTGCTTGTTCGCTGGCTAGGATACAACTCTGATTTTAATTCTTGGATACCCACCAAAGACGTTCATAATGTCTGAAGGTTTTTATATGACATTGATGTCCAATGTTTCTGATCCTCTATATGACAATTTGAATAAAACGAGCAATTTTTGGACAAAACTTTTCTCGGTCATTAAACTTGAGGGAAGGTATGAAGTGGCTATTGTAGATTGTATTCTTAAAAACATATATGATATCCTAAAAAGGATCATACATACAATATAAAAATTATACCCCATGATTGGCCAATTGTTGACGATCAATATGTGATTGAAAATATGAATTCATTTGAATACCCCTTTGCCACATTATCATATAAGGATTTTGGGAGTATGAACGAATTGTGTCGTGCAATCAACAAAAAATTTTCGCTCGTAAAAATGGTGCCTTTCAATTGCATTATTAAAAAGAAGAGGGGAAAATCAACATTAGTTCGCCCATTGACAATGAAAAGGTTATTCTCAATGATAATCTAAGAGAAGTGCTTGGTTATAAACATGATGTAATTAACGGTAAAAGTGCAGGGAGTGCTAATGGCATGAATCGTGTCATTTTCTCAGAGTATCCGCCTGCCTTCTCTTCGGACAGTTGTAAATTTCTTTATGCATCCTTTGTCGAGAGATCAAGAATTGGTAAAACCAATGTCTCCCTCTTACGTGTTCTTGAACGAAAAACCTCTAATGACCAAATTCACCACTACAATATAAAGCACCTTCAACATGTTCCAGTCAACACTTCATATTTGGAGCTCTGTCAGTTAACATTAAGGAGCGAATTGGGTGATCCTTTCGCAATAACAAAAGGTTTGGCTGTAATTACATGTCATTTTCGAGCCATTCAGTGAAATGGCAAATAGAAATCAGTTTGTATGTCCTGATATTGATTGCTATGTTGCTACTCTTGGACCACGACAGTTGGGACATGGAATAGGGGTCGTTCGTCAATGTCCGGGTATGGTCTCTGCAGTTGGTTTGCTAAGTTTTTTCACTCTGCACTACCCTTGGCTAGACAATATATTGCACCGGTTGCAGCGGATTTTGCGTCCTGTACATTACATGATTGGGGCTCTGGGAAAGATATTCAAGAAATTATTTCACAAAATCTCAGATCGAGCGCAAGTTCCATCGGCGAGCAATTGAAGCAACGGGGAAAGGTTTAAAAGGACGAGAAAGACCTCATTACTAATTAGTGTCAAGTCAGCCGGGAAGCGTAGAGCATCAAAGAAAGTAAAAAGATCCAAAAAGGATTTCTTTTCCTAAGATGACATATCTACCACATAAAGATTATCACCCTTCAGTCACCTCATCTCTAAATCGTTTCTATGCTGAAAATTTAAATATCAGTGTAAAAAATGGATACTTTGAACGATTTTACCCTCAAAACCGCTCTCTGAAAATGTCCATTTTCAAGTTTATTCTAATGAAGACTACTTTATCGATTTGGATTTGACATTTATAGATTTAAATATCCTTGTTAACAAATTAAATAATGAAAAACCAAGTGCCACCGAGGGATTATCCTACGAAAATTGTGAACTATATAATCTATTTCGACAAATAAGTGTCTATATAAACGGAACACTGGTGAACACGAACAATAATCTTTCAAATTATGCAAGTTATATACAATTCATGTTGATGACACCAATGTCCTATAAGCAGTTGAGAGGTATGACTATTGGATATTAATATAAAACAAATACTGATACTACCAATATTCTTAGAGAGGCAACAACTAAAGATTTGCCTTTTGTTGGGAAACTAAATCAGGAGAGATTTAATATACCTCAATGATTGCCTCCTAATGTAAAGATTAATATAAAACTACAACTCGCAGCGTCCAGTTATATTATATAAAAAGTACTGGAAACTAAACCCGATATAACAGTTTCTCTCACGTTGGCAATACTTCATGTACGAAAACAACAAGTTATGAGTTCTTTGGCTTTGGCAATTGAAAAACTAAGAGCCAGTGGAAATAATATCAAATTGCTCGTACCTCATACAATCATGAATCAGAATCATATTGCTACAGGTACGGGTACCTATACTGATTCGTCATTTATTAATGGCGAAATTCTTTCAAAATTGGCATTGGCTTTTCTAAAAAGCGCTAGCACTGTTGGATCATTAACAGATTCCCACTTAAACTTGAACTTTTTGGACTTTCATCGCTTGTATGTAAAGTAAATGGAATCCCACTGTACAACTAATCCTTTGATAAATCCTATAGGACCCTCACCGAATTGACAATGCAATCCCTAGATCGAGAATTTCAATGTTCGAAAAAAGTATAAGTGAAGAAATGTTTGCAAAAACGCATGGCATTATTGTACTAGATTTGTCTGGTACTCAAGAAATGAGTATTGTCCGGACGGGAAATGTACGGATAGAGTGCACCTTTTCCAAACCATTGGAGGAAAGTATTGCATTAATCTTTCTAAATCAATTTGAAACCTTACTCCTGACGGCAGTGTTTTATTAGACTTGGCACCATAAACACCAATCAAATAATCGATGTATTTAATATGGACCCCTAAATGTCCAAATATAAATCCTATTGCATACCTTCAAATTTCCTGGAGCATATTCAACATGTTGACAATACTCTCATCATTGTTAATAGAATTCCGTCGAGTGTAAAGGCGGGGCGTTGTTTATGCATATTTCAAACAAGAAGCAATAAAGAATTTTTCGATCCCCTTGGCTTGCCATATACATTCTACACACCTCATATTAAAAATTTCTTGAGCAGAGCCGGAAATCTATTATTCAAAATTTGAAGCAAGTACAAGATTTAGCAACAAAAAGCTGCGGTTTTCATGCCATATTGTATTTCAAGTTTAGAAGTTATGGATATACTTATATGGAATTTTTCGAAATTAATGGTGGCAATCTTCGATGGAATAACTTTCTTGAATACGATACTCTTTCCTATCTCTTTCCCATTAATTTCGACGCCCTAATAGTGAAAAGCGTTAGAAATGTATGTAAATTTGTTTATTAATAAAATTAGGTACATAACACTGTGTCCTTTATATTTCTTCTTCTATGTATAGGTAATCGACCGTAACGATAAATTGTGGTAGTTCGTCAGGATTCAACTTGTATTTATCATGACTTGTAAATTTAGGATCGAGTTTCCCACCATACTGTGTGGCTTTATTTTTATTGCTTCTCTTTGTTAATATAATACTATTGTTCTAGTCTATATGATAAAAAGCTCGCTCTGCGGGTTACGTATAGTAAGCAAACTCAAGCAAACGATTATCATATGAAGCATCAAACTATGTTACAGCTTTATAAAAGTCTGTTGTATTGTAATCAAAATAGCCAGTATCTTCACAGCGATGTCGTAAAATCAGACTCTTTTATTATTCCAGCAATTGAAACGTGGACCGGGTTCTTCTTCCCAAAACGATTTAAACCCACGACGATACCAGTTTCTCAAAAAAAAACTGAACTCACGCTTAGGATTTTTCACAATCAGGCCAGGATAACTATTCTCCCATAGATCACATTTATCACAGAGACAATTGGAGCATACAAATCCTTTATTATGAGAGTCACAGATCTCTTCAACACAAGAGTTACAGTCTTTAATTTGCACAGCATATCCTCTATGCAATTTACATGGATTGCATGATTTACACTTTTCATTATAGTCATCAGCAAAAGTACAATTCTTACAGGATGACCAGCAGCCCAAAGTATAGAAGCATAAAGGTCATATGTAAAACATTTCTTCAATTTTGACTGGTCCACTTCCAAAAATAAACTAACTCGAAATCAATGAATGATCTTTGCTATCAGTTTTATGTTATCGAATCATTAAAGGAATGCGAAGAGTAACTGAAACTCTGTGTAACCTTCAAAGAGATGTGCAATATCATTTTGTTTTGTCTCAATCAATATATCCATAAATTGATTAAAAGCCTGGGGTCCACGACATATAAGTCTCAGGCAATAGTCCAGCGATGGAAACTCATTTCTCATTATATTATCAATCATCCTGTTAGTGAAGATTTTCTTCTGTACTGATCATTTTTGAAAATTAAGATCTAAAATTAACCATCTCTCCAAAGTAACAGGATTACCTAAAATTTTCTGTCTTTCCACTTTATTCATTTTAATCCTGACAGTCCTCTCTCACGACTAAACAGAAACTGATCCTAAATAAACATTGGATTCTACCACCTGGGGATGCATGTTTGGACACAATTTCGCCTAGTAACAAGATGTGTCCTTGAAATTTTGGCTAGACATGCCTAATCTTGCCTGGAAATGCTTAATCTCGCCTGGGTGGAAATTTCGCCTAGAAACAGTTACGAGGGGGTAGGACATTCACTTGTTAATTCCCCATGTTTTAGTTTCCCAATTATTACTACTTTACCATTATACGGACCAAATTCCAAGTAATTATGCCTGGAAATTTTGCCTAGAAACAGGGCATACGCTCGGAACCTTGCCAAACTGTCCGCTAGAAACAGGGATGCCATGACATCAGAAGGCATGCACTTGAATTCAATGGGAAAAGGGATATGGGCGTTCTTGAACCTTCTGCTATGGGCGTGCTTGAAGTGATTATGCTCATACTACTCCAGTTGAGCTACAAAATTACTGGGACACCAGCGACAATTTTCAAAATGATCTTTTTATAATTTTATGGATAAAATATGTCCTACTCTTAACAAATTTTGACAAGCATCGGTCTTATTGTTTCTTGAAAAAGAGGCACTTGTTAATTATACAGAACGTACCCAAGAAGTAAAGTTATGTTAATCCTAATGAAATATGTCAAAATATGATGAAAATATAATACTTTAGTTTACATAACAACATAATATGGGCTATAAAGTTGAACATTAGGGGGATGTGGGGGTAAAGTAACCTAACATAACCTTGCCCCCACCCCGCTAATGTGCATATATATAGCCCTAGTTATACGTCCAACGTCCAATGCACTCTGTCACCCATTATTGGTTTTTGTGGGTATGAAACTGGTTTACATAGATCTTACAGTAGTAGGGACCAATTATTGACTGCAGGGCGCACGCAAGATCATGTGCCTATTTCTAGGCCAATCAGAGGGCTAGAATACTGGGCGAACAAGATCATACACCTTTTTCGACCTGCACAATAGCATCCGCAACTAATAAAGGAAGGATTGTCAGTATAGTTGATATTAGTGTGAGAATAAAATTCAAGGAGGGAGAACAGTTTGAATTTACTCGTTTATTTATTTGGCAAGATATATATTTGCAATAATGAGTGGAATGTTTACGCTATTAGAGGTCGATAGTAGAGCTGGCAGTAGCAGCAATGATACAAGAACACCAAAGATGGCGGTAGAAATCACGAGAGGATCTCGACTTTGTCTCGAGTGGGAAGAAGAATAACCAAGATACGTGTTATCTTTGAGTAAATTTAAATTGGAGGACCAATTATTCTTCGCTGCGAAAGTCGATATAGTACATATAAATAGACTTCAAAGTGCTTTAAATGCAATAGTGAAGCATATTGAGGACAATAAGTTATATCGATAATTGAATATGTGGTAATATATTATTATTGTAATTATGCTCACACACAATAAAATTGTTTTGAAATCGAAAATGCTCCCTTTCTTTTTGTTAGATTGTTTTTAAGTAGGTTATCAAATATTCTTAAAGTAGAACGAATCGTGGTTAGTCTAGAGTCAGAATTGGGAGTGTTAGGATTGAAATATGAATGAATTTGAGAAAGAGAGAATTACGTCGAATCTTGTGATTATGGAAAAACGTTTGATTCTAGATGACGATTTTCTTGAGTTATCTCTTCAATGGAAGATATTTTCTCAGGGAAAACTTGACAATATAATGGGGAATGATTCTCCCCCAATGGATTATTGTATGAAGCTGTTACGACGTGACTCAAATGCATTTACTCAATTTATTGATATATTATTTGAAACAAAGCAGAATATTATCGTGGATATACTTTTGAAAACATTGCTGTAGATTCTATGTAGATGACTCTCTCTTTTCAAAACAGATTATTTAACGTCAAAGAGTTACTCCTCTCCTACCCCCCCCCCCCTTCTGAATTTATCGAACGTGGATCAGTTTCTTTTTAGGTGTGAGAGAGTCGAAATCGGAAACCAAAAATGTTCAATACATGTCCACTATGTATGTATACTCTTGGCAGTTGGTCATCATGTGAGAATTGTACAATTATTGATCAGTATAATGAAAAGTGTAAATTATGTAATCCGAGTAAATTACATAAAAGATATGCAGTACAAATTAAAAGCTCTAATTCATGTCTTGAAGAGACTTGTGACTCTCACCCTAGAGGGCAACTATACTCCATTTCTCACTATGACAAATGCGATGAGTGGGAGAATACTTATCCTGGTATGATTTGAAAGAACCCTAAACGTGATTTTAGTTTAATTCTACGAGATTGGTATCGCCGTGGTTTTAAATTATTTTGGGAGGAAGAATCAGGTCAACGATTCAACTGTTGGGGTAACAAGACAATTTGGTTTCTACGTCATCGTTGTGACGACACTGCCTATGATGACCTTAAGCCTAGTGATTTTTATTTGGCAGTTACGGAATCTGATTTACCACTTGAAAACACTGTATGTGATATTGCTTCAAATAGACAAATTGAAACACGTGAATTTCATAATATGAATGCAAATAGTATCATTAACTATACAAAGAGATATGACAAGAGTGAAGTTACATTGTACTGTAGAAATTGTGACCCTGGATTTGCAGCCAATCAAGATCAATCTACAGTGAATTCAAATGATCTACCAGAAAAAGTGGTTCTCTACAGTTGCCTATACACCGAAGAAGAAGAAATCTAAAGTGAAAAATAAAGACATTGTTATTGTGTATATACATTTTTTTTATTAATAAACAAATTTACATTCATTTTTAAAACAATTTACTCGTAGGGCATTAAATTCAATGTTATAAAGATCTGAGAGGATATTTTCGACCATAAAGTCGGTCAGACGTGGATTGTCTGCGTAAATGATGAGAAACTGTTTGTAAGTATAACTGCGACATCTGAAGACGGAATATAGTAGCGTGTGAAAACCGCAACTTTTAGTCGTTAGATCCTGCACTCTCTTCTGGATTGGAATAATAGTTTTCCCACTGCTTTCAATATAGTTTTTGATATGTGGAGTTTAGAATGTATAGGGCTGGCCAAGAGGATCAAAAAATGCAATAGTCTTTATTGTTTGACAGATGCACAGCCAATGACCAGTATTCACAATTGACGGACTGCTATTAAAAATGATTAGGGTATTGTTTTCACTTTGAATTTTTCAAAGTAAGTCCGATGGTAGACAATAGAATCTGTATTTGGACATATAGGGGTCCATATTAAATAAACTGATTATTTGACTAGTGTTCATGGTGCAATGTCTAGTAGAACACTGCTCGGGACTGATTTCCCAAATGGTATCAAATCGATTTAACGAGATTAGTGCAACACTCTCAGGTAATGGGTCGGCAAATGTACACTCTAAGCACACACTCCCCGTTTGTACTATACTCATATCTTGAGTGCCAGACAAGTCTAGTACAATGATACCATGTGTTTTAGCGAATATTTCCTCCGTTATACCATTTTCAAATAGTTGTGAATCATGATCTAGGGTTTGTCTTGTCAACTCATACAATGTCCTATAGTATTTATTAAAAGATAGATTGCAGAAAGGGATTCCATTTACTTTGCCGACAAGAGATGGAAGCCCAAACGTCACAAATTTATGTGGGCAGCCAGTCCACGATCCTATTGCACTAGCGCTTTTTACAAATGCCAATGCTAATTTTGATGGAATTTCACCATTGATAAAGAATGAGTCGGCGAAGGTGCGCGAGTCTGTGGCAATATGACATTGATTGGTAATTGTATGAGCATTGTGAAGTATTTCCACTGGCTCTCAGTTTTCCCACTGCCAAACCAACAGAATTCATAACCTGCTGCTTTTGTACATGTAGTATTGCCGAGGTGAGAGAGAGAGTTACATCAGGATTGGCAGGAAGTTCCTTTCGTAAAATGAAATTGGTTGGAGCAAGCGTTAATTTTATATACACTTTAGTATTTGGTGGTAGCCATTGGGGAATATTAAATGTCTCCTGATATATTTTTCCAACTAGATGTAATTCACTAGTTGTAGCATTTTTAAGTTCATTTGTACTATCAGTATCTGTAATTTATTCGTATCCATTGGAGGTGCCTCTCCATTCCTTGTATGACTTGGGTGTCATTAATATGAACTGGATATAACTTGTATAATGTGAGGGATTGTTGCTTGTGCTCACCAATGTGCCATTTATGTAGACAATGATTTGTCAAAATAAATTAGGTAATATACAATTTTCATAAGGTATTCTATCAGCACGAATTGGCATTCCATTGTCGGATTTCTTGACTATCACATGTAAATCTATAAATTTCGAAGACATGTCCTAAAATTTAGTCCTCATTGGAATAAATTTGAAAGTGGATATTATTGGAGAGCGGTTCTTGTGGATAAAATTGTTCATAGTATCCATGTTTTACACTCACATCAACATTTTCTGCATTGTATAGATTTAAATATGAAGTGATTGAAGGATGTGAATGCTAATGCGGTAGATATTCCATTGTTCAGTCTATGAAAAGAAATCCAGTTTCGGTCGAACAATTCTCTTCCTTGGCCTTCTTCTTCTTCTACTAGTGCTTATTGTACGTGTTGTCTTTTTCCTACTTTTCATTGACATGAGTGATGACTTTCGTTTCTGACCTGAGTAGAGACTGATGAGTGGTGCACTGTTTCTCAGGCTTTTTAAGCCTTTTCTATTTTGTCCAGAATTCAAATGCTCGCAAAGGGTTTGCGCACTGGACCTAAGATTGTCCGAATCACTTTTTTTAAAATCCTTGCACGAGCCTCAATCGTATATTGCAGAGAATGCAAAATCCGTCGCAGCCGGTACAATATATTTTATAACCAGGGGTAGTACAGAGTAAATCAGCTTAGCAGACCAACTGCCAAGACAATAGCCAGACATTGATGACCGACCTTTGTAATAGTCCATTCCATAGCCCAGTTGTCTTGGGCCAAGAGTATTAACTTAGCAGTCAATATCAGAACAAATGAATACCACTTTTCTATTAGACATCTTGTTGTTATTTCTGAACACCGACAACGATGGGTCGAAAATGGCATGTAATCAAAGCCAACCTTTTTATATTGCTATAGGCTCACCTAATTCAGTTCTTAGTATTAACTGACAGAGTTCCAAATAGGAAGTGTTTACGGGGATATAGAGAAGATACTTTATATTATAATGATGAATATGATATTGACTGGTTTTTTGTTCAAGAACTCGTAGGAGGGGAACATTGCTATTGCCAACTCTGGATGTTTCAACAAATGAAGCATAAAGAAATATACAAGTGTCCAAGGAGAAGGCAGGTGGGCAGTCAGCAAAAATAACATTTGTGTTTCCAACACTTTTACCATTGATTATATTGAGTTTAAAGCCAAGAACATCTTTTAGATTATCATTGAGAATAAACTTTTCATTGGGAATGGGTGAACTAATGTAGATCTTGAATAATTGTAGATCGTTGTAGAATAATTGTAGATCTTGAATAACTGAAGATTGTAGATCTTCCTTTGAATAATTGAAATGAAAGGCTCCTTTTTTAAGAGCGAAAATTCTTTTATTGATAGAACGACATAAATCATTCATACAAGTGAGTTCCTCGTATGATAGTTCAACATAGGGATAATCCAATCAATTGAACTTTTGAATTTTATTTTGTTCGCTAACGGCTGGTGGCCTATCATAGGGTCTAATTTTTATGATATTTGCGACCCTTTCTCAGGATATCATAAGTATTTTTAAGAATACAATCGATAAGAGCCACTTCACACGCGCCATCGAATTTGATGCTTGAGAGAGTTTCGTCCAAAAATCACTTGTTTTACTCAAATCATTGTAGAGAGGGTCGGAGGCATTGGACATGAATGTCACATAGAAATCATTGTTGCATTGTTAATGTCTTCAACTGCAACCTAAGAATCAAAATCAGAGTTCTTTCCTAGCCAACGAACAAGCAACTGTCTCTTGCCCCTGCGGGTATGGCTCTTTAATATCTTTTCAATTTGATAAATTTCACTACTGTTTCTAACTTTTTGTAGTTCATAATCATAAAAACCGCCGAGGATCTCGTCATCAGACGATATGTCGTGGGTTCGGTGTCTAGGATTTTTGACACTTTAAAAAGTTCAGTGGACCATAAATAATTCCCTTTTTCAAAATATTGCTGGTTCTATTAATTCGAACAGTATCACCATCATTAAATTTTTTCCTCACAATTTTTTTTTTACTGGAATACTGTTTATAAAACGTGTCAAATGTATTTTCACTGCAATGAACTTCCTGAGGGCTAACACTGGACAAAGTTTGATGAGGTCGTTGGTTATATGTTTGCATGATTTTATCTAAATCATGAATAAAAGCAGCAGTTTTTTTTGCAGTGTACAATATCTCGAAATTAATAGACGAATCGTTCTTATTAATCGTTCAGCCTGTATCGAACTTTGACTATGATAGAGCTTTGTATTATATTTCAATAGAACCTTTTGCACATGTGGATTAACAAATTCGCTGCCACGATCACTTGGAATTTTTTTATAGTTATCTTGTTCAAGAATACTTTCTAAAGCCTGAGCAACTTCAACACCTCTCTTTGTTTGCAATAGAATGGCATATTCATAGCGACTAAAGACACTGATTGCCACTAGAATATATTTATAGGGTGTATTTTGCCGTCTTTGAATCTCATCTAGAGTTAAAAGATCTGTTTGCATTATATGCAGTGAGAAAAAGGCTTTAGTTTGTCGATATTGTTTGCCACGAAGCCTGCGATTTCGATGTAGAGTGTAACTCGGGTCATTTTCTAGATACTATTTTGCATTTTTTAAAGTGCTGCTGCTGTTGACACTAATGTCAGAGGCAACTTTAGAAAGTATTGTGGGGAAACTTAGACTTCCCACTTCACCAATATTTTCATAGACATGTTTTAAAACTTCATCCATTTTGAACGCAAACACGGAGAGTAATTCCCAGTACCATTTTTCACACTGGAGGGTGGTACTTGTGACGGTGAGTTGATATCAATACGTCTTTGCTTTTGTCTAGCCATTATCATCGTCGTTGGCGTTATCTAATCATTGCTGCTACTAGGAGTGCTAGCAATTTCCAAGATTGATTTAAAATTTTCTTCTTCTTCTTCTTTTTTAAATGGTGTTGTTGTTAGAGGGCTGACACCTCTACTATATTCCCTTAATTTCCTTAGAATTTTCTTATTGCCAATAAGACTTTTGGGGAAGTTTGATGTATTTAGAAAGCTGTATTGATTATTATCAAATGATAAAAGTCCTTTACGATTTGTAACCATATCACAAATTAAATCGAGTAGATTATAACCTTTTCCCCGAATTATAATTCGTTTCCCTGTGCTATCGACTTGAACGTGGTCATCACCACTTTCTAACATGAGATATGTTAATAATCTTTAACTCTGTTCCCAATAGGTGTGTGGCAGTAGGTTTCCAATTGATGTCACTATTGAATTCAATTCCTTCTCCTTTGATTGTGCTTTTGTTGTTGTTGCAGAATCTTGAGGAGAAGTTTCATATTTGGGGGATGGGGATCAGTGACATTGACGGCGGGTCTTTCACGATATGGTTTATGTTTCTCCCCGCGACGAAGTGCATCTTGAGGTAAAACTAGCTTTTTATCATCGGTGATATTTTCATCATTAATGAATTTGCTTAGATTGTCCAAAAAGTGTTCAATTGGTGAAAGGACAAGTTCTATTGGAGCAAATTTGTAGGGTTTAGCCATCTAAAGAAAACTGTTTACAAGTCCTGCGATTTTTGGCGGTAAAAGTGTGAAAAAGCTACCGCCTGCTTGAAGGAGACGTTTTCTTTTAAAATATTTTCCTTTGTTTTTGCAAGCCAAGGTGCGTACAGTGGAAAGATGTTGCTTTGACTGTTCGGGCAACTGTACATTGCCCTCAGTTAAATTTAAACAAAGTTCAGAAATTATATTAATAAATACTTTGTCAACAACATGTTTGAGTATGGCCATCATAAGCGGTGGTTTTGAAGTGCTTGGAACGGAAAATAAGTGTCTATCTTCATGTAGTTTTTTTGCGTCATGATGGCAACTAATAGCTCTTTCTTCTCTTCACCGGAAGATATACAGTAATTTCTTTGTCGAAAATATCTGTGACTACACGCAAATCCTTGGGTATATTCCGATTAAGATTCAGAAAAATGTACCCGTAAGGCTTATTTGTCGCCTGACTGTACGCTGAAAGTAGAAATTTGGGGGCACCAGGATATATTTGCTTTTTGAGAGTTATTAGAGAACTTGAATCAAAAACAGCTCTATAGATAATATAGGCGGTGCAGTTCAAAGCAAGGGTCCTCCTACACTTGCTCTGGTGAAACAGATTGTTTAGAACTAGGGTTATGGAAATGTGTTCATGATGAGAGTGAACAGTAAACAGTTATAGCATTTACTGTGAGAACTGTTCAATGGATTCAGCTAAGTCATCAACAATCAGCCATGAGTTTGGCTTAATACTAATGAAAACGTCAAGTCCGCCCATGAATTGTATTGGCTTGGATGTAGCAGTAGTAATAGCAGTTATTTGGTCATAGGACTCTTGCAAAATACTATAGCAATAGTAAATTTTCTTTCGTATTTCCAAGAAAAATTTATTACAATTTTTAATTATTTTAGCTAAAAGCGTCGTTTTCTCCTACATTGACGTACCACAGAGAAACGATCAGAATGGTGTTTTAAATTGATACATACTCTTTTGACAGCAGTTGGACTACAACTAACTGTAAACCATACTTGTCTAATGAATAAATAATAATAATTTTCCCTAGAGTAGCAGCATCTACCTAGTACGTTATTCAATAGCAACACTTTTTGTACAACAACAACAAGAATAGCAAAAGAACAATTTAATATTTTTAATTTATTGGCATCAACAAGAACAAAAACAACATGTATTTTAAATAATGCATACAACAAGAGCATGAACAGCAGCACAGTTGAACACATTTGCAGACTAAGAGAATAGGAAAATATAAAACACTATTTACAACATTTAAAGATGAGAATCCCCCAAGGACCGGGCCGGTACCCCCCTCCCCTTTTGGGCAAAAGGACGGAACCGGCCGGGACCCCCACCCCCTGGGGCTGGGCCGGAAAGCACTACCCGCTGCAGCGGGAAACAAAAGCTCTGTATACAATAGCAGTAAAAGTTAAATGATGTTGACGATAAGGATGGAAAAAAAATTGAATGTAGATTATATGGGAAATTGTTGTCCCAAAAAAAACCCACCCACCAAGTAGTATTTTTTGAATTTAAGTTAATTTATCCAGACCGAGTCCATACAGATCGATAGTCCATACACTCAACTCGATCTGAAATACGGTAGTGACCATGGGGGACTACTTTTACACCATCCTCGAGTACATAGACCTTGTCAGATATGCGAGACATGGAATTTTTTCCACTCTAACAGGATAATTTTCAAATTCTAATGAGTAAATTGCAATTACTTTTGCTCTTGGCACAAAACTACTCTTCACACAGTTTCTGTAGACACTCATGTCGAAATTATTTTTTACAAAGTGTGTAAGCACCCCTTTGCACGCTTGTTTTACATCCTTATCGTGTGTTTCAACACAGTATACTTTTGGACCGGACACTTTTGAACCACCCATTGGATATTAATTCAATCCTCGTCTCAGATTTCACATTCAATAATTGATTGGGGGCCTGACGTTTCACCAACTCTGGGTAAATGCTTTCATTCCAATTCGTGTAATCCATCCGTGAGCTGATGTGAGTGCCATTTTCCAAATCTTTCAATGAATTCTCAGTTTTAATTTTTAAGAATAGAGAATCTGTATCTCCATAGTAAACTTGAACTACCCCCTCCCTTGGTCATTGTACCTAGACACAGTGTAAAAGAATCACAACATGAGTTTCTTGGAAATTTCCAGTACTGAACTCCCTCCCGCAATATTCTTATTCAGAACGACAATTTTCTTTTTTCTGTGTAGGAGAACCATATTCGGGTCTATGACAGTGAATGTTGTGAAGTTAGGATCGGCGATAATTCTTGCACATTCTTGGGGGCAGGTTAAGGCGTCACAACGAGATCTGTCTCGTTGTACAGCATTGGATTTTACACCATCAACAGAGTTCTGCCCACTTTGATCAGTTTTTAAGACACGATCCCCGTGAAAAACATATCCCCCCTCATAGATCTTTCTAGAAAAAAGTGTTGATCCACATCGGTGATCAAACCTATTTCCTCCCTACTGATTTTTAGAATTAAGTCCACCACGAGGTGTGGCGTTGAAAAATAATTGCTAATGTCTAACCCAAATTACGAATAGATTTGGTCTGTGTTCTTGCAGACAATATCTAAAAGAGTTAACAAATCGCTTGCCAAGTAAATTCTACAGTAATCCCAACCATTTTTACAGCCCCCCTTAGCCAATACCCTCTTGATAAATTCGTAGTTATCGGCAGTGCATTCACTATCGTTAAGTGAATTATAGAATGCTTCAATGAGGGGAGTTTCTCCTCATTTAACCTTGCGCCAGAGTTGTAATGATCATATGCATATAAATAATAATAACAATAATTTATTTTTACCCACTAGAAAAAAGAAGTGGAGTACATCAAGAACAAAAAAAAAGCAAACTCGCACAATTAACAATTATTTACAAAAGACGACGTAAATTATGGTGCGCAGTAAGACCTGCAGATAACGACAACTTTCTCGCAAGCCCAGTCACTTTTTCCGTAAATCAGGAAGGCCGAATCGCTATATTAGATGCCGGTTCCGGAACCACGGAGGGAGGAACAAAAGGTACCGAGAAAATTTTAAATAATAAATCCGGATAGATTTAAGATCTTTAGGCTTCAGAATTGGAAGAAAACCACATAGAAAAAGAATAGAATCATCGCAAAACGAAGAATATAATTTCCCAAGCGCTTTTCTATTGTACGTCCCTCTATTTGCAACAATTTTTGAATATCCTATCTGAATTTTTTTTTTTCGCATTTGAAACTATCAGAGCCCGAAGTGTTTTGAAGTTATTAGTAATGTGAATACCAAGCCACCGAAAAGAAGAGACACAGGGAATAGAGAAAAAACCACAGTTAAGTGGGAGACTCGCACTAGAATTAAATGAAGTATATTCGCACTTGTCAACGTTCAACATAAGCACAATCCGTCTGAACTGGTCTGAGATCCAGCTGACAGCATGTGAGAGCCCAGACCTAGAACAACTGACAAGGAGAATATCGTCCGCATAAGCAAGATACGAGACGTCAATTCCCTGAGAAATGAAAGTCAAAGGCAAAGATGAAAGAATAGGAGTAATACATAACTTAAAAATGGTTGGAGAAAGAACACCACCTTGACGGACCCCACGCCGAAGAAACACCTTTTATTCAGAAAGTACTCCATTACATTTTACCCGAATGAAAGAGTTAGAATACCAGTACCGTAACAAAACAACAATAGAAAGGTTAATATTATTGGAAAAAAGTGAATAGAGTGCATGTGAGTGGACTATACTATCGAATGTTTTCGAAAGATCAAGAGCACAGATAAGAAGAGGAGATTTTTTATTAACAGATTGCAACAGGAGGGAATCTACAGCACGATGGGCGTGCTGACATCCCAGCCTTTTTCGAAAGCCATATTTGTTTTCACCAAAATTAACATTTTCTGAAATGAAAGGGAGAAGCATATATTCAACAATTTTGCTAAGATTGCACGAAACAGTAATTGGTCGACAAGAACTACACTCTGACGAAGTTTTTCCACGCTTCCAAACCGAGGTGACTGTGCCACAGAGAAAACTTTCGGGAACCATAGAAATAGGTAAACCCGTCTGAAACAGTAGCTGAAGGTGATCTATCAAAGTTGGGCAAACTACTTTTAGATGATAAGAAGAAATTCCGTCTTGATCAACAGAGCTAGATTGCATGTTCTTAATAGCTAGATCAATATCAACAGTAGAAACTGGTAATACACTACTCTGAGTATGAACTGCTATGGGACTGTCAGAAAACTCACTACTAAGCTTATCCGAATTCAGAACATAAGACCATTCCCTTCTCGACTCAGGAAAATCAAAATCAGATACCCTAAACTGCTGTAAACGTTTTTTATAAGCACGCTTGGTACTTTGCTTCAGATCGAAGACAACTCTTCGATTTGGCCGACCGCAAGACACCCGTATTCGTATCCAAGACTTAGCTTTATTCTTTACAACTTTTAATTCTGGGTCCAAAACCCATTCTGGTTTTCTAGTTTTAACTTTAATGTTTTCTTTAATGTTTAATGTTAAGCACCAAATTATTTTATCATAATATGCATTTAGAGACTGCCTATCATTTGAGAAACGGTCAGTAACTTGAAGCAAATGTCAAGGAACTTTTGTTGAACCCAATAACGCGGACAACATAGTGATATAAAGTGAGAAATTAGCTCTACTCCAGTTATTCCTGTAAAACCACTTAGAACTTTATGTAAATGGTCTAGTAGAACGGAAAGTAACTAGTTAAGCATATACCGAAATCGGGAGGTGGTCAATATCACGATCGTCTTCTTGAAAAAGAACAGTCGATACATTAATATTTGGCGAGGAAACTACATGGTCAATATTAGACAAACTTCCAGATTGATGAATATATGAATAATCAACACTTTTCTCTACTATTTTATAAGCAGAAAAAGCATCAAGGACTATATCGGATTGAACTGACTGACTTGAAATATCTGTGTTGAAGTCACCAACCACTATGAAATCATAAGCAGTCGATACCATAGACGCAAGAATAGCCTTAAGCTTTGCCTTAAGGCTCTCATTCCAATTCCTGTAATCCATCCGTGAGCTGATATGGGCACCATTTTCATGTTTACACTATTAGAAGTTGATAGCGGAGTTGGTAGAAATGATACAAGAGCACCAAATCTTGCGGTGGAAATCACGAGAGGATCACGACTTTGTCTGGAATGGGATGAAGTGTATGCAAGATATGTGATATCTTTGAGCAAATTTAAAATGGAGGATCAATTATGCTTCGCTGCAAGAGTTGATATAGCGCATGTGAATAGACTTCAAAGTCCTTTAAAAGCAATAGTGAAGCATATCGAGGATAATAAGCTGTATCGCTAATTGTACATGTGTAATATTATTATTGTAATTATACAATAAAATTGTTTCGAAATCGAAAATGTCCCTTTCTTTGTTAGAATGTTAGGCTAACGATTCATGGTCAGTCTAGAGTCAGCAGTGAGAGTGATAGGATTGAAAAATGAATAAATTTGAGAAAGAGAGAATTAGATCGAATCTTGTGTTTATGGAAAAACATTTGATTCTGGATGATGATTTTCTCGAGTTATCCCTTCAACGTAACATATTCTTACCCGTGGAACACTTGACAGTATAATGAAAACTGATTCACCCCCATTGGACTATTGTATGAAACTTTGTCGATGTGACTCAAACACTTATACTCAATTTATTGATATATTAATCGAAACCAAGCAGAATAATATTGTGGATATACTTTTTGAAAACATTGCCATAGATTCAATGTAGATGGCTCCCCCTTCGAAAGAGGTAACGTCACAGAGTTACTCCTCTCACCATTCCCCTCTGGATTTATCGAACGAGGATCAGTTTCTTTTTAGCTGTGAGAGAGTTGATATCGGAAACCATAAAATGTTATATAAATGTCCACTATGCACGTACACTCTTGGCAGTTGGTCATCATGTGAGAATTGTACAATTATTGACGACTCTAATGAAAAGTGCAAATTATGTAATCCTTTTAAATTACATAGAGGATATGCTGTACAATTTAAAGGATGTAATTCATGTCTTGAAGTGATTTGTGACTTTCATCCTAGAGGACATCTATGCTCCAATTGCCACTATGACAAATGTGATCAGTGGGAGAATACTTACCCCAGTATGATTGGAAAGAACCCCAAACGTGATTTTAGTTTATTTCTACGAGATTGGTATCGTCGTGGATTTAAATTATTTTGGGAGGAAGAATCAGATCTATGATTCAACTGTTGGGGTAACAAGACAATTTGGTTTCTACGTCATCGATGTGACGACACTACCTATTATGACTATAAACCTAGTGATTTTTAAATGGCAGTTACCGAATGTGATTCACCATTTGAAAACACTGTATGTAATATTGCTTCAAACAGACAGATTGAAACACGTGAATTTCATAATATGAATGCAAATAGTATCATTGACTATACAAAGAGATATCGTCAAGAGTGAAGTTACATTATACTGTAGAAAATGGGACCCTGACTTTGCAGCCAATCAAGATCAATATATAGTGAATTCAAATGATCTACCAGCATTAGTGGTTCACGACAGTTGCCTATAAACTGAAGAAGAAATCTAAAGTGAAGAATAAAGACATTGTGTATATTTCATCTTTCATTTATTAATAAACAAATTCACATACATTTTTAAAGCACTTTACTCATAGGACACTAAAATCATTTTGGTTTATTTTCAAAGACAGCACTTAACACAATGGTTCATTACTCATGTCAACTATGATAGGGGTTTTGCATCTTCTACATTTAAGATGAGATAGGTTCGCACATGTGCTTATTCTCAACAATTTGAACACTGTAGACCGGCATCTACGACAAAATGGGTTATTCCAAGCCTGAGCGATATATTTGATAGGAAATCTCACAGATTTATTCTGAAAGAGGATCAAACATGATTAAAAACTATAGGTTCACACAAAAACTAAGTCTGAAAACCCCAAACAACCAATTAAACATTCTAATTCATGATTTCAGGCACGTCAAACCACGAAATACTAAAGTCAACTTTTAAATAATAAACCCCAGGAGCCAGACACCCACGAGAATCTAAAAAACCTAGGTCTGAAAACCCCAAACAGCCAATTAACGACTCTAATTAATGATTTCATGCAAGTCAAGACTCGAAATACTAAAGCTAACTTATAAAATAATATACTCCAGGAAAAAAACACCCAAGAAAATCTAAAGAAAAACTAGGTCTGAAAACCCCAATCAGCCAATTAACTACTCTAATTCATGATTTCAGGCAAGTCAAACCACAAAATTCTAAAGTAAACTTCTCAAATAATAAACCCTAGGAGCCAAACACCCACGGAAATAAAGTAACGTAGGTCTGAAAACCCCAAACAGCCAATTAACTATTCTAATTCATGATTTCAGTCAAGTCAAACCACGAAATACTATAGGTAATTTCTCAAATAATAAACACCAGGAGCCAAACACCCACGAAAATCTAAGAAATCTAAGTCTGAAAACCCCAAACAGCCAGTTAAATATTCTAATTCATGATTTCAGGCAAGTCAAAATACGAAATACTAAAGTTAACTTCTCAAATAATAAACTCCAGGAGCCAAACACACACGGAAATAAAAACAAACCTAAGTCTGAAAACCCCAGACAACCAATTAACCACTCTAATCCATGATTTCAGGCACGTCAAACCACGAAATACTAAAGTTAACTTCTCAAATAATTATTTGAAAAAAACTATCTTTTCGAAAGAGTTAAAGAGGTTGAGTCACAAATTCGAACCTTACAACGTACAGGGATTAGGAGGTACAGTTGGGGGGCTGCCGCCCCCGAAACCCCACGCTTTTCCAGCCTCTTTAGTTAAGGGTTTTTAAGTCCTGTGGCCTGCAATCAGTTGGTCGGTTAATCAGTTGGTACCAAGTTCATCACATTATAGCTTGTTATCGGCTAGGGAAAAATCTCCTGTAAAAAATCCAGCTAACAGGCTCAGTACTGTTTCTAATCAAAGAGATGCAATAGGATGCTCTTACGGTAAAAATTTCAAGCAGACTTTGTTCGTGTTGCAAAGTATTTCTTTGCAAGGGAAAAAGCGGGGGTTGAGGGGGGCGGCAGACCCCCAAAATAAAAATCTTAACAAAAGAGGCTGCAAAAGCGGGGAGTTTGGGGGCGGCAGTCCCCCAACTGTACCTCCTAATCCCTGTAAATTTTAAGGTTCGAACTTGTGACTCAGCCTCTTTAACTCTTTCGAAAACGTAATTTTTTTCAAATAATTTCTGCATGTTTTTTACAGTTTATTACTTATTTTTGCTTGACTAACTGTTAGCTGATCGTGTCAGGAGTTAAGGTTGGGCGGCTGCCGCTCCACAAACCCCCGGCTTTTGAAGATTCTTGTGTTAAGGCTTTTAATTCCTGAATACTCAAATCAAATGCACAGTAAGATTTTCTTTTTTCAACTTTTCTTCGAGCATGCGGGTATACGGCATGTTAAGAGATACTACTTTAAATTCAATATATAAGAAATTTACTCTGACGGGGTATCGAACCCGGGTCTTCCGCATGACACACAGGAATAGTGACCACTGTACTATCAGAGACTCTTTTTAAATTATTTTTAGTCTCTGCAATCTATTTTCGACGCAAGCAAATACAAAGTAAGATTTTCGTTTTTCGACAAAAAAAACTTCTGGGAAAGAGCTGGAATTTTTGGAAGCTTACGATCGGTCTTGTCAGGTTGAGAGGACTATTTTGATCTAATTTAATAATGAAATACTATGCTCCTAGGAATTTCAAAAATTAGCATGGGCTCTTATAGGAAAACGAGGTTTTTCGTAAATGTAAATTCGGGGGATAATTTTTTCGGTCTGAAAATATCAAAAGGCCCTAACAGGTCGAGTTCCGGTTCAAATGAGCCCTCATTCCCCCAAATCTGTTGCCAACTGTGGCCTGTAGGCGTGGCTGATATAAAAAATAACTTGATGAACATCAAGTGGCTATATTTGGTTTTTGAAAAACAGAGAAGGAGTGATCGGATTGAGTTGAAATTTAGAGGATAAGCTCCCAGGCCCTAGGAAAGCTTATCCTCTAAATTTCAGCCCGATCTGACAACGTTAAAGGGGGGCTGTGGGGGAGGGTTGAAACTTCCGGCCCACTTTCCCCATGAAGACAAAGTCGGAGGGGGATGAAATTTTGCATGTTTCTTAGTTTGAGCTTAGGCTTCAAAATGCGATTACTGCCGTCTCTCTGCGACCGCTAGCACTGGAAATCGATTAACATTGCGGTGGGTTGCCTCTTTAAAGAGGCCCAAGTGTGCCTCTCTGATAAGCTCCAGGAAACAAACACCCACGAAAATCTAAAAAACCTAGGTCTGAAAACCACAAAGAGCTAATTAAATATTCTAATTAATGATGTCAGGCAGGTCAAACCACGAAATACTAAAGTTAACTTTTCAAATAATAAACCCCAGGAACCAAACACCACACGAAAATCTAAATAATCTAAGTCTGAAAACCCCAAACAGCCAATTAAATATTCTAATTCATGATTCAGCCAATTAACTATTCTAATTAATGATGTCAGGCAAGTCAAACCACGAAATACTAAAGTTAACTTCTCACATAATAAACTCCAGGAAACAAACACCCATGAAAATCTAAAAAAAAACTAGGTCTGAAAACCCAAAACAGCCAATTAACTATTCTAATAAATGATTTCAGGCGAGTCAAGCCACGAAATACTAATGTAAACTTCTCAAATAATAAACCCCAGGAGTCAAACACCACGAAAATAAAAAAAAAAGCGTAGGTCTGAAACCCTCAAACAGTCAATTAACTATTCTAATTCATGATTTAAGGCAAGTCAAACCACGAAATACTAAAGTAAACTTCTCAAATAATAAACCCCAGGAGCCAAACACCCACTAAAATCTAAGTCTGAAAACCCCAAACAGCCAATTAAATATTCTAATTCATGATTTCAGGCGAGTCAAAACACGAAATACTAAAGTTAACTTCTCAAATAATAAACCCCAGAAGCCAAACACACAAGGAAATAAAAAAAACTGAGTCTGAAAACCCTCAAACAACCAATTAACCACTCTAATCCATGATTTAAGGCAAGTAAATCCACAAAATACTAAAGTTAACTTGTCAAATAATAAACTCCAGGAAACAAACAGCCACGAAAATCTAAAAAACCTAGGTCTTAAAACCCCAAACAGCTAATTAACTATTCTAATTAATGATTTCAGGCACGTCAAACCACGAAATACTAAAGTTAACTTCTCAAATAATAAACCCCAGAAACCAAACACCCACGAAAATCTAAAAAACTTAAGTCTGCAAACCCTAAACAGCCAATTAAATATTCTAATTCATGATTTCAGGCAAGTCAAAACACGAAATACTAAAGTTAACTTCTCAAATAATAAACCCCAGAAGCCAAACACACATGGAAATACAAAAAACTAAGTCTGAAAACCCCAAACAACCAATTAACCACTTTAATCCATGATTTCAGGCAAGTCAAACCACGAGATACTAAAGTAACTTCTCAAACAATAAACTCCAGGAAACAAACACCCAGAAAAATCTAAGAAACCTAGGTCTGAAAACCCCAAACAGCTAATTAACTATTCTAATTAATGATTTCAGGCAAGTCAAAGCACGAAATACTAAAGTTAACTTCTCAAATAATAAACCCCAGGAGCCAAACACACATGGAAATAAAAAAAAACTAAGTCTGAAAACCCCAAAGAACCAATAACCACTTTAATCCATAATTTCAGGCAAGTCAAACCACGAGATACTAAAGTTAACTTCTCAAATAATAAACTCCAGGAATCAAACACCCAGGAAAATCTAAAAAACCTAGGTTTGAAAACCTCAAACAGCTAATTAACTATTCTAATTAATGATTTCAGGCACGTCAAACCACGAAATACTAAAATCAACTTCTCAAATAATAAACCCCATGAATCAAACACCCACGAAAATCTAAAAACATAGGTTTGAAAAACCCAAACAGCCAATTAACAATTCTAATTTATGATTTCAGTCTAGTAAAGCCACGATATACTAAAGTAAACTTCCCAAATAATAAACCCCATGAACCAAACACCCGCGAAAACCAAAAAAACATAGGTCTGAAAATCCCCAAACAGCCAATTAAATATTCTAATTCATTATTTCAGGCACGTCAAACTATGAAATACTAAAGTTAACTTCTCAAATAATAAACCCCAGGAGCCAAACACACACGGAAATAAAAAAAAAAACCTAAGTCTGAAAACCCCAAACTGACATTAACTATTTTAATTCATAATTTCAGGCACGTCAAACCACGAAATACTAAAGTAAACTTCTCAAATAATAAACCCCAGGAGCCAAACACACAGGAAAATCTAAAAAACCTAGGTCTGAAAATCCCCAAACAGCCAATTAAATATTCTAATTCATGATTTCAGATACGTCAAACCACGAAATACTAAAGTAAACTTCCCAAATAATAAACCCCAGGAACCAAACACCCATGAAAATCTAAAAACCTAGGTCTGAAAACCCCAAACAGCCAATTAACTACTCTAATTCATGATTTCAGGCAAGTCCAACCAAGAGATACTAAAGTTAACTTCTCAAATAATAAACTCCAAGAAACAAACACCCAGGAAAATTTAAAAAACCTAGGTCTGAAAACCTCAAACAGCTAATTAACTATTCTAATTAATGATTTCAGGCACGTCAAACCACGAAATACTAAAGTTAACTTCTCAAATAATAAACCCCAAGAACCATACACCCACGAAAATCTAAAAAACTAGGTCTGAAAACCCCAAATAGCCAATTAACTATTCTAATTCATGGTTTCAGGCAAGTCAAACTACGAAATACTAAACTAAACTTCTCAAATAATAAACCCCAGGAGCCAAACACACACGAAAATCTAAAAAAACTAGGTCTGAAAATCCCCAAACAGCCAATTAAATATTCTAATTCATGATTTCAGGCACGTCAAACCATGAAATACTAAAGTTAACTTCTCAAATAATAAACCCCAGGAGCCAAACACACACGGAAATAAAAAAAACCTAAGTCTGAAAACCCCAAACAGACATTAACTATTCTAATTCATGATTTCAGGCACGTCAAACCACGAAATACTAAAGTAAACTTCTCAAATAATAAACCCCAGGAGCCAAACACACAGGATAATCTAAAAAACCTAGGTCTGAAAATCACCAAACAGCCAATTAAATATTCTAATTCATGATTTCAGGCAAGTCTAAACACAAAATACTAAAATTAACTTCTCAAATAATAACCCCCAGGAGCTAAACACACATGGAAAAAAAACCTAAGTCTGAAAACCCCAAACAACCAATTAACCACTCTAATCCATGATTTCAGGCACGTCAAACCACAAAATACTAAAATTAACTTCTCAAATAATAAACCCCAGAAGCCAAACACACATGGAAATACAAAAAAACTAAGTCTGAAAACCCCAAACAACCAATTAACCACTTTAATCCATGATTTCAGGCAAGTCAAACCAAGAGATACTAAAGTAACTTCTCAAACAATAAACTCCAGGAAACAAAAACCCACGAAAATCTAAAAAACCTAGGTCTGAAAACCCCAAACAGCTAATTAACTACTCTAATTAATGATTTCAGGCACGTCAAACCACGAAATACTAAAGTTAGCTTCTCAAATAATAAAACCCAGGAGCCAAACACACATGAAAATCTAAAAAACCTACGTCTGAAAATCCCCAAAAAGCCAATTAAATATTCTAATTCATGATTTCAGGCACGTCAAACCATGAAATACTAAAGTGAACTTGTCAAATAATAAACCCCAGGAGCCAAACACACACGGAAATAAAAAAAAACCTAAGTCTGAAAACCCAAAACAGACAATTAACTATTCTAATTCATGATTTCAGGCACCTCAAACCACGAAATACTAAAGTAAACTTCTCAAAAAATAAACCCCAGGAGCCAAACACACAGGAAAATCTAAAATACCTAGCTCTGAAAATCCCCAAACAGCCAATTAAATATTCTAATTCATGATTTCAGACACGTCAAACCACGAAATACTAAAGTTAACTTCTCAAATAGTAAACCCCAGGAACCAAACACCCACGAAAATCTAAAAAATCTAAGTCTGCAAACCCCAAATAGCCAATTAAATATTCTAATTCATGATTTCAGGCAAGTCTAAACATAAAATACTAAAAATAACTTCTCAAATAATAAACCCCAGGAGCTAAACACACATGGAAATAAAAAAAACAACCTAAGTCTGAAAACCCCAAACAACCAATTAGCCACTCTAATCCATGATTTCAGGCACGTCAAACCACGAAATACTAAAATTAACTTCTCAAATAATAAACTCCAGGAAACAAACACCCACGAAAATCTAAAAAACCTAGGTCTGAAAACCCCAAACAGCCAATTAACTATTCTAATTAATGATTTCAGGCACGTCAAACCACGAAATACTAAAGTTAACTTCTAAAATAATAAACCCAGGAACGAAACACCCACGAAAATATAAAAAAACCTAGGTCTGAAAACCCGAAACAGCCAATTAACAATTCTAATGCATGATTTCAGGCACGTCAAACCACGAAATACTAAAGTAAACTTCCCAAATAATAAACCCCATGAACCAAACACCCACCAAAATCAAAAAAAAATCTAGGTCTGAAAACCCCAAACAGCTAATTAACTATTCTAATTCATGATTTCAGGCAAGTCAAACCACGAAATACTAAAGTTAACTTCTCAAATAATAAAACCCAGGAGCCAAACACACATGAAAATCTAAAAAACCTAGGTCTGAAAATCCCCAAAAAGCCAATTAAATATTCTAATTCATGATTTCAGGCACGTCAAACCATGAAATACTAAAGTTAACTTGTCAAATAATAAACCCCGGGAGCCAAACACACACGGAAATAAAAAAAAACTAAGTCTGAAAACCCCAAACAGACAATTAACTATTCTAATTCATGATTTCAGGCACGTCAAACCACGAAATACTGAAATTAACTTCTCAAATAATAAACTCCAGGAAACAAACACCCACGAAAATCTAAAAAACCTAGGTCTGAAAACCCTAAACAGCTAATTAACTATTCTAATTAATCATTTCAGGCAAGTCAAACCACGAAACACTAAAGTTAACTTTTCAAATAATAAACCCAACGAACCAAACACCCACAAATATCTAAAAAACGTAGGTTTGAAAACCCCAAACAGCCAATTAACTATTCTAATTCATGATTTCAGTCTAGTCAAACCACGAAATACTAAAGTAAACTTCCCAAATAATAAACCCCATGAACCAAACACCCACGAAAATCAAGAAAACCTACATCTGAAAACCCCAAACAGCTAATTAACTATTCTAATTAATGATTTAGGCACGTCAAACCACGAAATACTAAAGTTAACTTCTCAAATAATAAACCCAGGAACCAAACACCCACGAAAATCTAAAAAACCTAGGTCTAAAAACCCGAAACAGCCAATTAACTATTCTAATTCATGATTTCATGTAATTCAAACCACTAAATAATAAAGTAAACTTCTCAAATAATAAACCCCAGGAAACAAACACCCACGAAAATCTAAGAAATCTAGGTCTGAAAACCTCAAATAACCAATTAACTACTCTAATTCATGACTTCAGGCAAGTCAAACCACGAAATACTAAAGTAAAATTCTCGTGTCATTGACCCGTTAGTGGATCAATAAATCATGAATAAATTATGTGCAATCAGTTTGTAATTACCCCTCTCTACTAACTTCTTCAATTCAAT
>NC_142803.1:18911875-18972997 GCF_049724085.1 Artemia sp. Qi Xiang Cuo
ATACACACAAGCAAATAACATGGGAATTCCTACACATGCAAGCAAATAACATGGGAATTCCTATACACGCAAGCAAATAACCTGGGAATTACTATACACGCAAGCAAAATAACGTGGGAATTCCTATAAATGCAAGCAAATAACATGGGATTTCCTATACATGCAAGCAAATAACATGGGAATTCCTATACAAGCACGCACATAACATGGGAATTCCTATATATGCAAGCAAATAACATGGGAATTCGTATACCCGCAAGCAAATAACACGGGAATTCCTATACGTTCAAGCAAATAACAAGGAAATTCCTATACACGCAAGCAAATAACATGGGAATTCCTATACACGCAAGCAAATAACAAGGGAATTCCTATACACGCAATCAAATAACATGGGAATTCCTATACACGCAAGCAAATAACATGGGAATTCCTATACATGCAAGCAAATAACATGGGAATTCCTATACACGCAAGCAAATAACATGGGAATTCCTATACACGCAAGCAAATAACAAGGGAATTCCTATAGATGCAAGCAAATAACATGGGAATTCCTATAGACGCAAGCAAATAACATGGGAATTCCTATACATGCAAGCAAATAACATGGGAATTCCTATACACGCAAGCAAATAACATGGGAATTCCTAGACACGCAAGCAAATAACATAGGAATTCCTATACATGCAAGCGCATAACAAGGGAATTCCTTTACACGTAGGCAAATAACTTAACCATTTCTTTATTCAAATCCCAACCACAAATCCAGTTATTGTATATTGAACAACCTCTGATTGGCTCATAAAAAATGCCCATGTCAAACGATACATTCATTGTGCAATTCTTATCAAAAACAAAAAGCTTTATGCCCCTTTTTTCCAAAGCAACGACACATTCCTAACAAACTAGTCTTGACTAAAGGCGATTGTCCAAAAATTCAGAACCCGGTCTGATAGCACATACTTCAAAGAAATGGAACAGTGTATGATGTATGGGGGAAAGACAGCCTTTCCTACAACATCATTCCTAAATACGCACTTTGAACACTTCTAGTTTTTGTTAAAAAAAAAACAAAAAAAAAACAAGTTATTATTAAATTGCCAAAAAATGTACTGTATATTCTTTTGCTCGTGAAACTTGTCAAATTAAAAAACCCGTTTGGTAGGGCAAGTACCATTCATAGTAATAGGCGACTGACCCTGGCAAGCCAATGTACCGGTTAAACTACACCCATATTCATGTAGGCGTGAACGTAGGATTGAATGTAGGACCGGGATTCCCTATGGCCTTATAGCCGCCAACTCTCTCTAACCGACTGACCCCAAAAAAATGAGTGTCACATTAGAAAACCCGTCTGGTAGGGCAAGTACCATTCATAGTAATAGGTGACTGACCCTGGCAAGCCAATGTACCGGTTAAACTACACGCATATTCATGCCTCAGGCGTAGGGTTCAAAGTCGTCTCTTATACGTTGCCAAGTTTTAAAAAAAACCTACTAATCAAGTCACAGGTGACTGACCCTGGTAAGTCAATGTACCGGTTAAACTACACCCATATTCATGCCTCAGGCGTAGGGTTCAAAGTGCGTACACCCTTACTACTGATATACTAAAGAAAACTGACCTGTTTCTCTGGATGCTTGAATTATGAAGGCTTATCTTAGTTTTGACAAGATTTTTTGCAGAAACTAAATTTCAGCTGGGGGGTAAAATGAGGTCTGGGGGGGGGAACTTGGGTCTGAAGAGGGCAGTTGCCTCCCCCCTGCCCCATATCAAATTGCGACCTTTCTAAGCCCTTCCTATAAATTCCACCATCAGCAATTAACTTAAAAACACACAGAAAATTGGTAGCATTAGTCTATTCCCTCTTGAAAGAAAAATTACTGGTACTTATTTATTATACAATCACACTCAAGAAGGGCTGTTAGGTTAATCATAATGAAAGATGCTATAACATGATGAAAATATAACACTTTAGTTTATATAATAATATAATTTGGGGTAAATATTTGCACATTAGAGGGGGGGGGGTAAAATAAATCTCAGAAAGGGGCTAAAAACCTAATTCAACCTAACCTTACCCCACCCCCCTAATGTGCAAATATATAGCCTAAACTATACAAGTCCAATGCATTCTGTCGCTCGTCATTTATCCTTGTGGCTATGAAATCGGTTTGCTCCGATCGTACATTCAGCAAACTTCTCGACTGTTTGGTATCATGGTTGCAGCGGTAGCCGCAACCTAGTAAAGAGTGAACCAAAGCCCATAGTGACTAAAAGCTAAAAAACTTAAAAACGGTCTTTTTTTTTCTTCTTCTGTTTTCTAGGCTTAGCGGGTTACTAGAACATCATAGAGAGACGCTTAGGAGCTCATTTAAAAGCTATTTCCCATATGTACGTGGTTTATATAAATTCCACGATCCACAAAGGCCATTTGGCACAAAAAGGGCAATTTATGCCATTTGTCAAGGGGTGGGGCTAGCCGGCAACCAGAACATCGTAGATCGGTTTTTGATAGCCCATATAAAAAATATTGCTCATATTTACGTTCTTCCTATAAATTCCGGCATTTGAAAGTTTCAAATGGTACTAAAAATGGCACTTTTTGTGTCATGTCTGAAGTGGAAAAGCTGGGGCTAGTGGCTACCAGAACTTCTTAGAATTATGTTTAATGTCTCATTTGAAAACTTTTGCTCATATCTACGGGCTTTTATCAATTCTACAATTCGTAAGTGAGATATAACACTGAAAACAACACTTTTGATGCCACTTCTTCAGTAGAAAATCTTAAAAGTATAAAACAGTATAATTGTAATAATTATGATCCAAAACCCTTAACTCGGGGTTTGCAAGAACACCTCCCGCAGGTTCCTCCTCCAGGCCCCCTTAATAAGCTACGCAATTAAAGTCCTACAAACATCAATATATTAAATTAGATTATTAGAGGCGTGGTTCTCTTAGTATAGCGCTGGACTTCAAATTAGATTATCATGCGTTTGATTCCTCCTTGGATTTTTTTTCAATCATGGTTTGTCCCTTCTTATCATTACTTTTTAGATAATCCACTCTTTTTGCAAATTTGATGCACTCATTTTCCCAAGCATATCCCAGGAAGACTCATTATAAAGCTATTACTCATATCTACGTGCTTTTTATCAGTTTTACCATCTATAGGTGCCATATAGCGCTAAAAATGGCACTTTTGGTGCCACTTCTTGAGTGGAAGTGTTTGGAAGCATAAGACGGTACCATTGCATCAATTATGGTCCAAAGCTCTTAACTGGAGGTTTATAAGAACCCCTCACATATACTCCCCCCTCCAAACCCCCTGTGTAATTTTCATGAATCTTTTACTCTTCTTAAAAGTAGAACATTATTGCGAAAACAAAATTAACTAAAACTAAAAACTTTTCAACTAAAAATCTACCAAAAATTAAGCTTGAATGATCAACACTTTTGAATTAAACCTTCAAACTTCACTCTGTGATGAAGCCTGTGGGCTAGTTCTAATGACGGTAACTGAGGGGAAGGGACGTCCTTGCCCCCTTATTTTTCGCTCCTGATAAGGTTTTGAAAAACATCTTTTTTTGTTATTTCATTGAAAAGGGCACTTTTTTTTCATTTGAAAAAAATCGGTGGAAAAACAGAAAGTGCACTTTATGGGAATGTGCTATTAAGTTGAATTTAAAAAAAGTGACTAGGCATAAATATAAGCTTCTAAATGCGCCCTTAAACAGCTTCATAATTTTCAACTGAAACTATGGAATGACATTAAAACTTAAAACGAACAGAAATTATTCCGTATAAATAAAAAAGATCATGGCAGAGTTGTTTCTTCATTAAATTTGAATCAAAAACGAGCAAAGATTAATCTAAAAAAAAAACAAAGTTTTTCCAAGGGAAGTAAAGAGCGAAGTTGAAACTTAAAACGGACAAAAATTAATCACTTCTGCAAGATGGCTCATTTCAAAGCCTGCCTGTCGCTTTTGTTTTAAAAAGGACATGTCATGATTACTTTGTAGACAAGTTTGAAGTAAAGCCATCTCGATAGCATTAGGACTATAGTCCAGCATTAGAATTTGTATCATAGCTTGAAATTCACTGTTGTATTGAGACAAATAACCATGTTTTCAGAGTTCATATTATGTCTTATTTGATCTTCATTTCAAGTAATATTAAAGCATATTTCTTACATTTGAAGATTGTTTATTAATGACTATTGATATTATAGCTTATAGTACTATTGAATATTATTTCAAGATGCTACCTGATAAATCAATCCAATAATCTGTATGCTGTTCAATGACTTTGCGGGTATTAATATATTTTTAAGATAATTTTAGTTGTATATGGAAAGTTACTGAGTCACAACTGGTGTATGACTATGAAAAGCTTAATAGATTAGTTTGTTGTTGTCAGGCTTCATTCTCGCTATTCACTCCCAAATCAATATTCCTGTTTTTAATACTTGATTTTTGTGTTTTCAGTAAAGTGCTAGTTCTCTATAATCCTAGAAAGACGGGGAAATATAATTAGTTGTTTTATTTGTACTAGTTTGATTGGTATATATTAGATAGGCTGTGAAGTAATAATTTTTGTCCGTTTTAAGTTTCAACTTCGCTCTTTACTTCCCTTGGAAAAACTTTGTTTTTTTTTAGATTAATTAGCATATAGAAGTGTCGTTATCATGCACCAGTACCATAAAGTGTATATGGCAATGGCAAACAATGGACAGTGACCTATATGTGAACGATGGGCATAAATGATTTATAGCCCTTGTTTAATAGACTTGTTTAATTGTCATGGACAAATTCATTGGACCTTTTTTTCTCTTGGGTTTGAAGTTATGCTAGCGGGAAGTGTTATTTCGATTTTTTACTTTCCTTGGGCTACCTCTCTGTTTCCTTTGTGTAAAATTGATGTGTAAATAGTAAATTTGCTCAATAAAGGCAAGTTCAAGTTAACAAAACAGCTATAGCAAAACTTTGTTCGCGTATCTTTTGGGCCTAAGAGGGGAGCGGGTAAATAAAAAGTGTGTGGAAGGGCAAGAGTTACCTCCAATCACAATCTACTCTTAAAAACGGGACTAAGAATTTTCAATCTAAAATCTACAGAACCTTTTTTAAAGATATAGTTACCAGATAAACTTGTAGTTGTTACTTGTTAGACCAGTTATAGCAGTGTCTTATTTTTGCATTACTAACTTGTTGCAAGAATAAACGAGTCTTTCAGTCTAATGCATACTTCTTTAGCTATGAATTACACAAGGTATTATGCTATCCTGCTATCAATAGGAATTATCGTTTTGTTTGCTACTTTTAAGCGGAATATTTTGGACTCACATGTGCATAAAGATTCTCCCTTGATTTGTGGTCAAAGGTCAGTTTAGTTTTTTCATAACCTTATTCCTTGGTGGCCTTTTTCTTGGTCTTACTTTACGACCTTGCTCAAACCATATCGTAGGCAGCGCAATAGCACTGCCTCAGTAAAGAGTGGTATATGGTAATATTTATAATGATGTATAGTGATCTATAGAGTGATGTAGTAAAAATATATTGTTTATTTATCTTTTATTATTATTAGACCACGTCCCTTCGTATAGAAAGAGTTATCATAGAAACTTTCAAAGTGGCTTTTTAATGATTGAAAAACCTTTTTACTGATCGAAAACGATTGGAGGGTAACCACCACCACCCTCCCACGTCCATTATTTCCCCAAACACATCCTATGAATGAAATAGCTATTTTGCTCAGCGTAGTTGAAAAATCCGGAAATTATTTCGTTAAGGATCAAAACCCTCCACAGCCCTCAGGACAAGGGTCGTAGGTTACACCCCGGGCGCATACAAGGTTTTTATGGAAAGAGTGGTCCTATACACTTTGGAGGGGGCTCATTAGATTTGAAGTGAGAAGTTCTGGCATCCTTTTTATGAGTCAGAGTGATCAGAGGGTAAATAGACCCTAACCTCCCTGACATCTTCTTTTCTCCTAATGTTTCCAATCGAAATTGTGAGACAGCCGTTTTTCCACAATAGTCCAAAGAGCACAAAAAATGTCTTCAGAATGGAAACAGCCCCCAAGAGCTCAGTTCCAAGGGTTGTAAGTTATGCCCCGGGGCATATTATGTTTTTATGGAATAGGTGGTCGGATAAACTTCTGATCAGATGGGGCTCATTTGATCGGAAGCTGGAATTTCTTGCGCCCTCTTTAAAAGTCAAAAGTTAATGGAGGGCAACCAGCCCCCCCCTCCTCCCCCAATTCTGTCATTACCCAGGCACATCCAATCAAAATTTTAAGAGAGTTATTTTGTTCAGCGTTGTTGAAGGGTCCAGTAATTATTTCTTTGGGGATGCCAACCTCCCCACAGTCATCAGGGCAAGGGCTGTAAGTTAAGCAATTGGTTCACTGTTTACGTATAGTATATGCTATTGAGAGAGGTATGTATGTTTGAACTTTACTTTCCAAAATGACGAAAGGCATTCAGGTTAGCCTTTAAGAGAATATTGATGGGAGTGTCGAACTAAATCAAAACGCGTTGTGTGTTTATGGATCGTCAAAAGGGCGTAGCTCAGGAATGACCGAGTACATCAATTTAGAAATTGTAGGAAATGACAAGGGAGACGACCAAAAAGACAATATTTGCACGCCAACACTACTACTACAACTACCACCGCTATTACTGCTACCACTACTACTAGCCCACGACTCCATTTACAATATTGAGGGGAAATTTGAACTAAATCAAAGACGCTATGTACAAGTACATTGTCGAAAGTGTTTTTCAAGAATTGAATCGGGTATAAAGTCGGAACTTTCAGAGAATGCTAAAGGGGAATATCATCTGACAAAACGGCAATATTTGCACGCTACCGCTAATAATACTTTCATTGGTACGTTTAATGCTACTACTACCACTACTGCTTCAACTGCAACTTCTATTATAACTACTTGTAAGGCTAAGAGCCTTGACATGAATACTTTAAGAAGTATATGAAGATACAGGTTATCAAAAGCACATATTAGTAATTTCATAGCAATAACTAATTTTATTAAGTTGAAACTTCCAGGACTTGTTAAGAGGGATGTTCTATTGACCAAAAGGCAATACGTTAATACTAATGCTGCTGCAAGCACTACCACTATTATTATTAATACTACTAATAATATTATTAGTTCTACTACTGTGGTAACTGTTGCGACTATTCCTAAGGGTATGAAGGTGAAATTTTCGTCGAATTTTGAGGGGGAAAAGTGAACTGAATCACAACACGCCGTCTGTATGCAGGTTATCAAAAGGACCTAACAGTAGTATCTTAGAAGCAGTTTGGTGTGTGAAGTTGAACTGAATCACAACACGCCGTCTGTATGCAGGTTATCAAAAAGGCCTAAGAGCAATATCTTAGAAGCAGTTTGGTGTGTGAAGTTGAAACTAACAGGGCTTGTTGTGGGGGATGTTGAACTAAACAAAAGAAAATATTTGCAGCCTAATACTATTGCTTTTACTTATACTACTGTTTCTGTTACTATTAATACTGCTTGTGCTACTACTGCTGTCACTAAAGTCAAGGCTACTACTGCTAATTATACTTTTTCTATTACCTCAGTGTTGTAAAATGAGGTAATTGCCAGGACTCTATTGATAGAAGTTCGATTCGGTTGATAGAAGAGCTTTAATAAAGGTTTTATCCTTGTATGGTATACCAGACAAATACACTAGAGTGATTAGTGCTATGTACGAGAATAGCACTGCTGCGGTTAAGATAGGAAATTAGGTTAGCAGCTGGTATTGTATTAAATCAGGAGTTAAGCAGGGTTGTGTTCTATCCCCTTTTATATGGATTATTTTGATCGACTTTGTCTTAAGGAGTACAGTAAAGGCAATGGGAGACCACGGAATCAAATGGGGAGGAAAAAGTCTCCTGGACTTAGATTATGCTGATGATTTAAGCATTCTAGATGAAAGTGTAAGCAAAATGAATGAAGTCTTAGAGGTTTGCGAGTTCAGGGTGCTAGAATAGGTTTGAAAATTAATGTTAAAAACACTAAGTCACTAAGGCTAGGAATAAGTGAAGATGAAAAGGTGAAGTTGGGTAAAGAAAAGATTGATCAGGTGGACAGCTTCACCTACCTTGGTAGTATTATTAGTAATGATGGTTGGAGCAGTGAAGATGCCAAAAGTAGAATAGCCAAGGCTCAGGGTGTTTTTTCACAGTTAAAAAAAGTTTGGAAGAATAGGAAGATAAGTCTGCAAACCAAGATTAGAATATTAGAATCTACAGTGATGGCAGTGGTCAAATATGGTTCTGAAGCATGGGCGCTCCGAAAAGCGGATGAAGATTTGCTAGATGTTTTCCAGAGAAATTGCTTAAGGATTGTTCTGGGTACCCGGCTGACTTACCATATTTAAAACAATACGCTATACGAAAAATGTGGTTCAATACCGCTCTCTAGGGCTATAATGAAAGAAAGGTTGAGGCGGCTAGGACACGTTGTGCAGATGAAGGATGACAGATTGCCGAAGATTGTTCATTTCGGCCAACCGTCTAGGGATAAATGGAAAGCAGGTCGTCCTCGTCTGGGATGGGAGGATGTCATAAAGAAAGATTTTAAGGAAATGGGAACTTCATGGGCGGGCGTAAAAAGGGAGGCTTTGAATAGATTGGAATGGAGGAGGAGCGTGCGTAGCTGTGTTGGCCTCAGGCGGCTAGGTGCTGCGGTGAGTTGTTAGTAGTAGTAGTAGCGACAAATCATCATCTGTGATGGAGCCGTAAAGCATGTAATATATAAAAAACAAAAAAGAACTACTACTGCTGCAGTTATTAAAACTAAGTGTATTAAGGTTAAAATTTTTGGATATATTAAAAATGTATGGAACTAAATCAAAGCACACTGTACCTACACAAGTTGTCAAGAAGACGTGCTATAAATGCTTCATGAAAGATGATGGTATTAAGTTGAAACTTTCGCCATGTGTTGAAGGGGATATTGAAGAAACCAAGTGTGATATGTGCTTACTGCTACCAATACTACTACAATCATTGCGACTACGCAAGCTAAGGTTGTTAAGGTGAAGTTTTTAAGAATATTTTAGGCGTATGTTGAGCTAAATCAAAACCAACTATAAGCATATGGATTCTCAAATGACGACAAAAAAAGATCTCAAAAACAGCTTATATTGTTAAGTTAGACTTTAAGGGCACGTTGTGATGAATTTTGAAGGCTCTATGTGCATAATCTCATAGGCTCTATGTAGGCTCTATGTGCATAATCTCATAGGCTCTATGTAGGCTCTATGTGCATAATCTCAATACTAATACTACAGTCAGTTTAACTATTGACACTAAGCGTATTAAAGTAAAACTTTTGGGGAGCTTTCAGGGGCAGTTTCAATTAACCGAAAAAACAATTTGCATGCACACTTTCAAAAGAGAATGTAAGCAATATCATAGGCAGTGCCGCTCCACAATAATTGAGAAATATCATTAAAACTTTTTAAGGAGCAGGTTTGATTCAAAATTAAAAGTTCTAGAGCTCTTTTTAAGAGTAAAAAGAGATTGAAGGCCAATTAGCCCTTCTTCCAAGCCCTTTCATTTTCCTAAGAACATCCAGTCAAAGCTTTGAGACATCCATTTTGTTCAGCATAGTAGAACGGTCCATTGACTATGCTTGTAGGAATATTGGGTATTTCAACCCCCCACGATTCTCCAGTTGGTCCATTATGCTTTAAAACTAAATCATAAGACACTGCGTATATGGTTGCCAATAAGAAACGTCAGCAATATATCTAGAATTACTGCTGGTACTAAGATGAAACTTTCAGGGCTCCTAATATTACTAATACTACCCTTACAATTTAAATCAAAAAGTTCGTGGTAACGAACTGTACAGTAAGAGCGACTCGTCTCAATAGTAACAGAAAATCTAAAAAACGGAATTTCGATACCAATAGATACATCAAAGAATTTAATTTTTATGATGATTTTAAATATATAAGTCTCATGAAGTTTAGTTTTACCCATCAAAAATTGCAAGCCTGAGAAAATTTGCCTTATTGCGAAAAATGGGGAAAACACCGCCTAAAAGCTATAGAATCTTAATGAAAATCACGCTGTCAGATTCAGTGTATCACAAAACCTTACTGTAGAAGTTTCAAGCTCCTATCAGCAAACATGTGGAATTTTGAACTTTTTGCCAGAAGGAAGATCACGGATGCGTATTTATTTGCCTTTTTTCCCAGGGGTGATCGTATTAGTGGAGGAAAGATACGGAAAAAAATGATCAAACCTCGGGGAAATTGCAACAGAATTTTTTTTTACACGAAAATGTTCAGAAAAGTTAGCTTAATCACACAAAATAAAATCCCTCCGAATCACCTCTGCACAAGTATCCCAAATTCGCCCTTGAAGGGGTAAAATGAGGGATAAAATCGATTTTTGTGGTAATAAATATTTTGGAGTTTAAATAGTTGTTTCCTAACAAATCAAGCATGCTGAATCCAAATATGAATTCAGATTTTAGTTTTTCAAATACCATAATGCCCATTTCAACGCATAAAGGGCAGAGGGTTGGGGGGTAAAACTTGAAATTAAGAGGCTGCTGGATTATTTGGTCGTTTCCTATGAAATCAATGGCGGTGAATTCAAAAATTAATTTAAAAACTTGATTTTACTTGGTCAAGTACCTCATCTTACCTATAACAGCTGTGAAAGTTGACCAGCACGAACTAGTTATTTTAATCACTGGTCGGTTGATTCACCATTTCCAATCAAGCTAGGAATGGCACCTTAGAATACGAGTCTCGAACAGTTTAATTTCAAACCAGTATTTCAGACTCCCCTCCCCCCTCCAGTTTGCGGTTTCCATTCCTTAGTGTCATTCTTTATAATCAGTGGAGCCATCTACCACAGTACTTGCTATAAGACTGGCGTGTTCAAGGCTATGTACAAGGTTTGTGCCGTTTTTTTTTTTTTTTACTTCCACAAAAAAAAAGAAAAAAGAATAAACTGGGATCCGCAAGCGTTGAGTAGAAGTATTTAGTGAGATAGTGTTTAGGATTATGCTTCTGATTTTTGAAAAGAGCGGATAATCATTTCTGCTTTTCAACTTCATTTGTGCAATGCCATCTACTGTGTATCATTCAAGCTGAGTTTGTTATTCTAGGTTGCAATGGGTTTAATTCTGATTGGATTGTGCCTGAATTGACTAAACCAACAAGTGGTATGAATTAATGAAAAAACCGTTTTGGTTCGGGATAATACTGAATTCCTTTTGTTTGGATCCATGGTGGGACGGCCTCCCATGCCCCTCTTGCCCAGTATTTCTTTCCTGTCCAGCATTTCTTTTCTCCCTTTTTATCCTTTATTCCTTGTTTTCTAAGTTTTCATTGTTATTGTTTTTTTGTCAATTAAGTTAATTTTGCTATTATTATTGTTTTGTTTATGTCCCTTTATTTACACACCCAGCCTTAAGAGCTCTGCTCTCTGTTGGGGGTTGATTTTTTTTTTTGTATTTTTATGTATATTAAATAAATAAAATAAATAAATTAAGAAGTCTCTTTTTCTTCTAGAACCGTCAATGAAGAAAGCATGGTCTGCCCGATATGCCAAAGAAGCATCAAACCCAGTGAAAACACTGCCATATTATCCGAGAATGGAGCCGATCCCGTGAATAATGCAAGCAAAGAAAGGGGTAGCAGCATGACTGTGACGACCAGAAATGAAGTCCACACCGCGTTTCGTCATAACTTCTGGGACAGGTGTCAGATCGACAGAACTCTCAAAGGAAACTTGAGCAGAAAGAATCCGTTGCAGTTCTCCCGACCAGATCTTCAGCTCCAAGCTTTGATTTTTCGAAGAACTGCCTATTCTGTGGTCAAGCAGTGAAATTATGCAACATCGCAAGTCGCGAATTCGTTGAAACTTATGCAGTACGAACTCATAGCTTCGACTGCTCGATTAGTGAAATGTGTAAGAGCAGGAACGATCAGAGGGCCACGACAGTGCTTGGTCGGATAAATTCAAAGACTTCTGACCTTCATGCAGATGATGCCGTTTATCATCAAATATGCTTAGTAAACTTCAGGACAGGAAAAGAGATTCCACAAAAGTTCTGTAGTCAAGCAGAAGTGAGTGAAGTACCTCCACCAAAGAAACGGAAGGGAAGACCGTGCGATAGTGCAAGGAAAGCCGCTCTCGAAGAAGCGCTTTGGTGCTATGCCAACAGTGAAGAACCTGTACCTCTGACGATCATTTTAAGAAGGATTTGCTAGCCAAGGATTTGCTAGTCAGTGAGTATGGCGAACGGGTGGTCGTGTCCGATTCAAACAGTAAAGAGACACTCGTAACATTTAGAGATACGGTTGACAAGATATTACGAGAATATCATCAAGAGGTGAAAGCAGATAGTGAAAACAGAGAAAGGGATCAGCTCATCAAAGTCGTTGGAAGAATAATAAGAAGTGAAATCAAATCCATTATGACAAGGAAGGATTCCTATGAATTTCTTAACGAAATATCGCCAGTAGAGAAATTTTTGAACTTCGTGTGCCCATCTCTTTGTCTACTACGTTCATCGATAGGAGTCGACACGCCCCGTCTAATATCTTCTATCGGACAGGCTATAATGCAGGCATGCAGACCACGGGATTTAATGTATCCTCTACATATAGGACTGGCTTCGCAGCTGCATCGCCGTTTTTCATCCCAATTTTTAATTGACACGCTGCACAATCTCGACTTCTGCTCTTCGTACTCAGAGGTAAAAAATTTGAGAGATATGCAGCAGTAAATTAAACGTTGTTGGAAGAGTCGAAAGAGAAAGCACATTTTTTTTTCAGTATGTAGGAGACAACGTCGATTATGATATTGCTACTATCGACGGCCTTAATACCTTTCGTGGAATGGGACTTATTGAAGTGTCTACACCTGAGTTGTCGGCAACGGAGCTTTCAATGCCAAGAAAAGAAGAAAGTAGAGATGAGATTAAGTCAATCGGCACCGTAGAATTTTACACTTACCAAAAACCCGCTAAGTCGTAACCAAGGATCTTTGTTTGCTTGAAAAACAATTGTGATACTTATGACAATGATTGGAAGGTTGAAACGCTCTGGCGCATCTCTGGCTTTTTCAAAACTTCATACATGAGCTGGTCGGCCTTTATGTGGTCAATACAACCAAATGCTACCTCATCCGGGAAAATCGAATATTCTTTTTTTGTCAATGATTAACCACGACCCAAGCGATATCTCTTGTGTTTATTCTACACTTATGCATGCTAACGAGCGCGCTAATCAAGCTGGAAAAAATCTAGTTATTACCTTTGACCAACCGCTTTACTGGAAGGAGAAGTGTATCGTCGATGCAGAGCCTGCCACAAGTGCTTTAAGAAATGCTATTGTTATCCTGGGTGGATTTCACACACGCATGCCTTTCCTAGGAGCCACTGGCTTCCTTATGGCTGACTCGGGACTTTTGGAAATCCTAAGTCAAGTTTACGCACCTAACACTGGGCGCAGTATGTTACAAGGCAAAGCTGTCTCTCGTGCACAGCGAGACCATGGTCTGTTGTAGATAGCCCTTTATAATAACCTTTTATCATCAGAACTGGATAACAGAGCGTTTGATGGCAATGACATGCTACCAGAACCCCTTGAAAAGGCAAAACAGGCGTATGAATTGCTCCTTGAAGGAGAGGCCATCGATGAAGCGCAGGTGTGGGAAGCAGTAGAGCTTATCTATGAATTAGTTCAAAGTGTAAATGAACGATTGCCCGAGTACAGAACTGCCCTTCTTTGGTTTCAGTATCTGGACCTACTCGGAATCCTGAGAAAGAACATGAGAGCTGAACGAAGTGGCAACCTTGAGCTTTATCTACAGTCGTTGTTGGAAATGTTTCCTTACTTTGATGCTTCCAGTCAAAATCTTTACACGAAGTATACTTGGATTTTTGTGTAGTCGATTTCAGTTGAAGAAAGACAACCCATAGCAGTACAGAACGTTACAGGAGTACCTGTTAATCCGAAGAACTGACAACTACTGGGCAGCACTTTCTCCTGATTTGATGATGGAACAGACGTTAATGAGAAGTATGAAAACGAGTGGCGGTCTGACGAGAGGTAGAGGCATGACTGAATTACAGCGGACAATTTGGACATCTGCTATGCCTACTTTGGTTCTATTTAACGAACGCATGCAGAAACTGACTGGCCTCGTGGAGTTGACTATTGAAAACCACGCAGAAGCGATATCTTCGAGGAGAGCTAGAGATATGGCGGACATTTCGGCCAGGAAACGGTAGTTTTTGACTCTTAAACTGATACACCGACGACCAAAAATTGCACACAGCTGAAGAGAACCAAAGGTTTGTCGTGTGCAACGATTGAATTCTCTCCTAACATGAAGATCGTCAAGTAAGGAGGAATTTTTGAGAAATCCCAAAAATAAACAACGCTTTATTGACCTACTTACTGAGAGGCTGGCGAACTCAGGATGCAAGGTTCTACATGCTCAGGATGATGCCGATGTCTTAGTTGTTCAAACTGCAGTCAGTTGCGCTGAAACTTCATCGACCACTTTGATTGGGAATAATATCGACAGTCCTTCTGCTGTACCATGCCGAGCTTAATGCATGTGATATTTTTATGCAGACAGATACACATGGAAATAACGGACGAGTGTACGACATAAAAAGGATCAAGAACAAACTAGGAACCGAAGGAGCAGAAAATCTACTCGTCTGCCACGCAATGTCTGGCTGCGATACAACATCTACACTTCACGGCGTAGGGAAACCAGCAGTGGTTTCCTTGTCTCTTAAAGATGGGATTTTTAAGGATGCTTGCAAGATCTTCATGACACTAGGATCCGTCCACCAGGAGATCTCAGAAGCTGGAGAGAAAAGTTTGCTCCTCATATACAAAGGGAAAAACAATGAGAAGACCCTCAAGGATTCCCGGGTGCGATCATTTACAGTGCGGTTTGCAATTGCAAATGCTTTTGTTCAGGCAGAATGGCCTCCACCGACTTTGGCTGCCGTACAATATTACTTTTACTGGTGCTATTTTCAAATAATGAAGTGGCAAGACTCGTCAAATTCGTTAAAGCCCGAAGAGTGGAGCTGGTGCCTTTCTTCATCACGGAATATGTATCTTCCCAATATGACAGATGCTTCAGCAGCATCGGAGAACCTACTGAAGATGGTGGGGTGCCAGTACACCAGTGGGTGCGAGTCGCTCAGATGCAGCTGCCGTCGGAACGGTTTGCCCTGCAGCTTTGCCTGCGGGGAGTGTAAAGGGGCGTTATGCACTAACGCTGCAGCAAGACAGGATGAGGACAATAACGAAGACGAGCAGGAAGAGGAATTAGCTTTAGGTTGTGCTTAAAATCAAAATGTTCTTGTGATTAATTTACCTGAGTTCTGAACGTTTTTTTTATAACTGATTGATCTGAAGTTTTGATCTCGATTAAAGAAGTGGTTTTTCAAGATATTATACTTAGCAACTCATATGTTAGATGCCCCTTAGGAAGGAAATGAGGTAAATAGTAAAAAAAACTGCTTTTTAACCTCATTTTTGGCAATACGGTACTCTATTTGATATAAAATGATCCTTCGGCCGCAGTAATCCGGCAAATAATGATCTGCGTACTTTACTCCCCCCCCCCTCCCTTAGCCTGAAGGTGAAAATTGATACTGGGGTACGGAAAAATTGATTTCTGACCTCGGATTCGTCTTCTTCATGCCTGATTTGATAGAAAACGACCACTTAAACCCAAAAATACGTACAAATAGAAATTCCGATTTCTCCCCTCATTTCACCCCTTCAAGGGAGATTTAGGGTAGTTGTGCAAGGGGGTTCGGGGGGATTTTTTTGTGTGATTAAGCTGATTTTTCTGAACATTTTGGTGTAAAAAAAAAACTGTTGCAATTTGCCCGAGTTCAAACCGTATTTTTCCTCCACTATATCGACTCAGTGGTGCTAAAATGTCGCGACAGAGCTCATTCGAACGAAAATTAAAAGTTCTAGTACTTTTTTTCATTAAAAACTAAATTTAATCAAAGTATTTTTTTTATTTAAATTCAACTAAAACTGCATTTTTTGCCAATCTTGGTGAATGCCAGCTATCCTAACCACTAGTATGCTTACGATTGTACCATCGAAAATTAATGAAAAATAAGTTACACATAATCACATTGAAAAGCTTACTGTTTACAATATGTCATCCCTTTGCTTGAACAATAACGGAAATATATTGGCTTGAAAATCAAGAAAAGTAGCAACTACTACGATATTCCGTGTTAACGGCATCTTTTTCTTTTTTTTTCTTTCTTTTCCACAGATAGCTTGGCACTGGAAAATCGTAGAGAGCTGTTCAATGGAGGAGGACACTCCCCCTTCCAGCCCTCAGGGCAAGGGTTGTAAGTTACACCCTGGGGACATAAAAGGTATTTTTTATAGAAAGCGTTGTCGTAGAAACTTCAAAAAGGGCCTATTCGATTGGAAATTTAAAGGGCTAGTGGCCTTTTTAATAGTCTAAAGTGATTGGAGGTCAACTAACCTCCCCTCTCACGCCCACCATTTCCCCATACACATCCAATCAAAATTTTTAGATAGACATTTTCTTCAAGGTAGTTTAAAGGTCCGGAAATTATGTCTTTGAGGAATACACTCCCTCTACAGCTTGTAAGTTATGCCCTAACAGTCGAATAACTTAAAAAAGGGCTCATTTGATTGAAAATTGAAACGGCTAGTGCCCTTTTTAATAGTAGAAAATGGCTGGAGGGGGCCTAACCCCCCTCTCACGCCCACCATTTCCCCAAACACATCCAATCAAAATTTTTAGATAGCTAATAATTGGGACAAATAATTGTGCTTAAATTTCAGGCTGTACTAATTCTTTTTATTTCTAGAAAAGTTACACCAGTACTGTCACCCCTAGAGCACACATGTAAACCAAAGCGGAAAGTAGGCTTTTTGAAAATGCACAAGTGCGCAAGTTCGACTCTTTCAAATATTTTTCTAAGGTAAGATTTGGTCAACTTTCTGTAGGTACTTTTGCAAGCAAGAAGGTTTAAAAATGTATTGGTTAAATAAAGCGGTTATTATTTGTACGTCCAGATTTGGCTGCGGTATTTCAAAAAGCATTATATTACATCTATTATTCTAATACACACATTGTTATTTGAGATTAAAAATTTAAATAATATTTTATTGTTGTCTTACTATTTGGATGAACAAGAACATGAACATGAACTTACTATTTGGATGAACATGAATGAAGTTGTCTTACTATCTGAACAAGGAATGTATCAAATAGGACCCAAAATGAAACACACAAAAATTGTCAAAATTGTATCATATCTCATCTTTTTGATTGAAAGAAGATTAAAACGTGTTTTTGAAAGTAAATTAAAACCGAATGAGACAATGAAGGGGTCGGATAAAGTTTGATTTTGGTCAAGTTTGTCACAAAACGTCCTTTGGATTATAACAGCTCAAACCAACAAGAGTCAGGCATTTAAAAAAAATTATTTTTTGTTAAAAGTTTTACGCAAAACGAAATAAGTTTTTCAATAAAAAGTAAAAAGCCATCATTACACCAAAGATGAAGAGAAATGAAGTCAAATAATTAATTAACCATAAAAACAGCTTAAATAACTATCAGCAAATTAATTAAGCCCAGAATGAAAATAAATTAAATTAATGATCAATTATAACTTAAAACAAACAGAAATTACCAAAAACAGGAAACGGGCTAACGCTCCCTATACTTTTTAAAGACCAGAACTTCATTTTCACTTTACTGAAAACAACCATTATTTCAAGTTTTATGTTTCTACTTTAATATATATATATATATATATATATATATATATATATATATATATATATATATATATATATATATATATATATATATATATATATATATATATATATATATATATATATATATATATATATATATATATATATATATATATATATATATATATATATATATATATATATATATATATATATATATATATATATATATATATATATATATATATATATATATATATATATATATATATATATATATATATATATATATATATATATATATATATATATATATACATATAGAGGTTTCAAGCTCCCATCTACAAAAATGTGGAATTTTGTATTTTTTGCCTGAAGAAAGATCACGGGTGCGTGTTTATTTGTTTGTTTGTTTGTTTTTTGTTTGTTTTTTCCCAGGAGTGATCGTATCGACCCAGTTGTCCTAGAATATCGTGGGAGGGCTCATTGGAATGGAAATTGAAAGTTTTAGTGCCCTATTTAAGTGACAAAAAAATGGAGGGCAACTAGGCCCCCTCCCATGCTCATTTTTTCCCCAAAGTCACCTGATCAAAATTTTGAGATAGCCATTTTGTTCAGCATGTTCGAAAATATTATAAGTATGTCTTTTAGGATGACTTAATCCCCCGAATTTCCCGGGGGGAGGGCTGAAAGTTATGAACTTTACCCAATGTTAACATATAGTATTGGTTATTTGGAAGTATACAGACGTTTTCAGGGAGATTTTTCCTGGTAGTGTGGGGGGGGGGGTGGGTCGGGGGTTATGGGAGGATCTTTCCATGAAGGAACTTTTCATGGGGGAAGGGACATTGCTATGAAGGGGACGCCGGACTTCCCAGCATTATTTAAAAAAAGATCAGAAATTTAATATAAAAAAACAAGTATTTCAACTGCAACAGCAACAATATCGAAACTTTAAAGGAACAGACAATATTACATATATAATTGGGTTCACCCCGTAGTCAATGCCTCGCTCTTTAAGCCAAAGATTTTTTAGTACTTTCATAATTAACGACCTTTGTGATTAAGCGGTCATTTTTAAAGAATTGGAACACAATTCGAACTTTCGCTTAAAGAGCAAGGTATTGACTAGGGGGCGAACCCCCTAATATACGTATTAAAAATATATGAATATAGAAGTTCGTTACGTAAGTTAATTCGTAAGTTACGTATATTTATTACTAATAAAAACGTTCGTAAATAAAATTAAACAAATTTCGTGAAAGACATTTAACCAAATAAAAGTAAATTAATATGCAAATTTTGTTTTAATTATTCATGTACGGTGAGCCAAGATCAAAACCTGCATTTATCCAAAAACGTTCAAAAATTAAATAAAAAAACAAGTTTGTTAAACTGAAAGTAAGGAGCGACATTAAAACTTAAAACGAACAGAAATTATTCCGTTTATGAAAGGGACTGTCCCCTCCTCAACGCCTCGCTCTTTACGCTAAAGTTTGACTCTTTCTTAAAACATTATTTTTTAAAACAACAAAAAACTTTAGCGTAAATATTGAGGCGTTGAGGAGGGGAAAGTCCCTTTCATATACGGAATAATTTCTGTTCGTTTTAAGTTTTAAAGTCGCTCTTTACTTTCAGTTTAAAAAAAACTTGTTTTTTTTATTTAATACATATGAAAGTGCATTAACATCACATTAACCGATATCCAAAATAGGTCGAAGATCACTTAAATTAAAAAAATGAACAAAATGATCATAAGAACCAATGCGGCAAGCTTTTTGCTCATACATTCTCCCGAAAAAGCCAGGCAGGGCAGACGGGGCATCATTAACTGACAAATTATTATTGATGTACCGATTTCGGGTTCACCTTGGAAGTTACATAAAAAATTTTGCAAATTTAAAATAATTAATCCGCAACTTCTTTCTATCCTTATTACGGAAGAAGTGATTGAAACCACCTAGGTAATAAATAGCAGGGGCACAATATGCACTATATAGGCGACCAAGTGCCCTCTGGTTGAACCATCCACGATTCGGAGAGATTTTACCTTAGGTAATCCTGATACTTTGTATACATTCATTTATAATAAGTCAGCAGGTTGAAGCTAGTGAGCGAGCAAAAGAAATACCTAACCACTAAATACCGTCATTAGAATGATCGTAGAATGTCGTTAGAGTGACTTGACTTATTATTAAAACAGGCGTGTACGACTGACTAGAAGGACATCATCTGCATAAGCAATATGACTAATACCTAAATCTTTATAAAAATAACTTGGCAAAAGACTACGAAGACAACCTCCTAAGCACATTTGAAAACATAAGGTGAAAGGACCCCTCCCTGTCGTACTCCCCGTCGGACAGAAATTGGATTTGAAACATTATTCCATTTAATACGGACAGTTGCAAGACTATACCAATACGCTAGCAATTTTACAACTGACGAATTGACACCAGTCCTTAATAGAGAATATAATGCCTGCGAATGTACAACTTGATCAAACGCAACACTAATATTAACGGATACAATAAAAAGAACCTGGTGATTCATAACACCATGTTTCATGATTTTGCTTAAAAGAAAATGTGCCTGGCTACAACCCATGGTTTTACGGAAACCAAACTGAAACGAAGTAAAATCACACTTACTTATTATATGTGTAAGGGTTACATATTCATAAATGTTGCTAAACACACACGAAACCGTTATAGGGCGATAACTAGAGCAAGAGCTTGCAGGCTTACCACGCTTTAACAATTAAGTGACAAGAGCAGACAGAAAACTGTCAGGAACCAGAGATTGAGCGAGGCAAATTTGAAAAAGCCACTGTATATGTGATATCAGAGCTGGGCACTCAAACGCAAGGAATTTTGAGCCAAAAACTGTCAAGATTTTCGGATCTTTTTAGCTGTTTAATAGCCTCTTGTTTATTATTTAAATTGACCCAGACTACATTTTCCTCTGACAATGAATTATGCGAAAAAATTGCTCTTAATAAATTATAATATAGCTGGTGCAAGGATTCGGCAAATCTTGAAAAAACATTTGTATAATGTGACATGAAGTCCCTAATATCAAGTGAAGACTGCACTTTAGGTTCACAATCACTCCCCTTAATAACTCTGCTCCATTATTTTTGATCTGTGGGAGCATCCCAACCATTTAAGCTAGCATTTCTCAGAGCAAGTTTACATTCCTTATTTGTTTTCTGCTTTAGACGAAACACTGTTCCCGCTTGGGGGTGTTCGCATGCGTACCACATGCGAAGCCAGAATCTAGCTCTTTTCTTTGTAGCAATAACATCATCATTATATAAACCGAAAAGGCTTCCTCGAACCGATGCGTACACGCTCAACTAGGACAGCCGTTTTAGCCGCGGATTTTAAACAGAACACAATTTTCGTATAATAAAAATTCAGATCTAACTTCGCTTTGGGGCTACGGATAGAACACTGGAGAAGATGGTAAGGCACTTTGATCAAGGAAAGTTGCGCACAGAGTGTACAAATAAATAATAACGGATCACAATGGTTCCAATTATATTTCTTTCGCCACCTGTCACTGCGTCCCGCTGGACAATTAGTCGTATTAGAGAGACAGGGAAGAGATAAATTACAAGTGAGGGATACATGATCGTCACCGATTTTGTCAGCGTCAACATTAATATCTGAACCTATAATTGAATCGCAAGATATTATCACATGGTCTAAGTTAGAAACTCCAGAGCCTTTGTTATGGACATAAGTGCAATGGAGGTCCTTGGTAGCTATATAATATCCATTTGGTATAGTATTTAAAAGCAGCGATGCTCTGTCAGGGTTCACAAGAGGGTCGTATCACCCACTAATAACCAAAGAAGAAACTTGGAACTCAGGTCATTTAAAAGAGTGTTCAAAGTGTCAAAGGCCTTTCCGAGTGACGACAGCGATTTTGCTGTTTTTCTATCACAGGACAAATAAAGATTTATAAAGACAGTGTTTCTAAGTTGAACCACTAAGATACTTTGGCTTGAGAATATCTGGGTTGGAACAATTGAGCTAGACCGTATAAATATAGCTAGGCCGCCTGATGGTCGTCCACGGGTTTTAGTTGCCTCTGTAGTGAAGACATGGTGAGACGAAGAGCGTTTGAGGCTAGGCAAATTTACTTTTGTTAGAAAACATTCTTGCATAAAAACCACATCATTTTTAAGTGATTCATATATTTGCTGATCCTTGTCTTTGATTATTTGAAAAAAAACTACGTTTTCTAAAGAGTTAAAGAGGCTGAGTCACAAGTTCGAACCTTAAAACGTACAGGGATTAGGAGGTACAGTTGGGGCTGCCGCCCCCCAAACCCCCGTTTTTCCAGCCTTTAAATAAAAAAACAAGTTTTATAAACTGAAAGTAAGGAGCGACATTAAAACTTAAAACGAACAGAAATTATTCCGTATATGAAAGGGGCTGTCCCCTCTTCAACGCCTCGCTCTTTACGCGAAAGTTTTTTATTGTTTAACAAAAATAGAGTTGTGAGAAAGTCAAACGTTAGCGAAAAGATCGAGGCGTTGAGGAGGGAACAGCCCCTTTCATATACGGAATAATTTCTGTTCGTTTTAAGTTTTAATGTCGCTCCTTACTTTCAGTTTAAAAAACTTGTTTTTTTTATTTAAATGCTGGACAACGTTAAAGGGGGGCTGTGGTGGGAAAAATTAACATGGGCTCTAGGAAAACGAGGTTTTTCGTAAATGTAAATTCGGGGGATAATTTTTTCGGTCTGAAATATCAAAAGGACCTAACAGGTCGAATTCCACTTTGAATGAGTCCTCATTGATCCGGATCCGTTGCCAACTGTGGCCTGTAGGCGTGTCAGATAAAAAAAAAATAATTTGATGAACATTAAGTGGCTATATTTGTTTTGGGAAAACAGGGAAGGAGTGATCGGATTGAGCTGAAATTTTGAGGATAAGCTCCCAGGCCCTAGGAAAGCTTATCCTGTGGTGGGAGGGTAGAAACTTCCGGCCCACTTTCCCCCGTGAACATAAAGTTGAAGGGGGGTGAAATTTTGCATGTTTCTTAGTTTGAACTTAGGCTACAAAATGCGATCACCGCCATCTCTCTGCGACCGCTAGGACCGAAAATCGCTTAACATTGTGGTGGGTCGCCTCTTTAAAGAGGCACAAGTGTGCCTCCTTGATACCATTTATATTTAATGATGCAAAATTCAATAATTGGCTGCTCATTTTTGGTTCTTCGACAGCGCTGCTTTGAGAATGGGCATCTCGGGCTATACGAAACATGGTCATCTTTTCAGTTTATACATTTTGGTGGGGCAGTGCATGGTTCAACTTTCAAATTGCAGCGTGACCCAGCACAACGGGAGCATTTGGCACAGGTAGCGGGAAGCTTACAATCGTCAACTTAGTGATCAAGTGATCGACATCGGAAGCATCTTCTTGGGAGGGACTGATAGATCTCTACGCGGTAGAGTTCATAACCAATATAGAAACCAAGACTCACTGACCTATCACGAGCAGTTTTACCAAGAAATTAAAGACGGAAAGTTCTCGAGGTCCTGATTTTCGAAACATCAACCACTCCAGGAATAAGAGATATCAGTTCATCGCTTGTAATATTTTCAGGGAGTCCACGGACGATACCGAAAAGCTTTCGGTCTATCACTTTAGCCGTAACGTTAGGAATATGTTCACAGGCAGCCTTGGCAAGTTCTGCTGCCGATTTCTTGTCACCAGTCTTCACGATCCAACGTTTTCGAGCGGAATCAGACCTTAGAGACACAATTCCTTCGTGGCCTTCAAGACTGTCCAATTTGGCTTTACAAAGGTTTGTGTTTGACAAATTAACTGGGGGATTTTACTTATGACAGCATAAGTTTGCTTTTGTGCGTCAACATTAGGGTCAGCGCGGTTGCCTTGTAGTTGCACAGATGTAATGCTTTTTCACAATATCGCTCAGCAAAAGAGCGCACTTCAAGTAGACACTGGTTAACAGACTTATTTAGAAGAGCATAAGCGTCAGCAGGAATAAATGGAACGTCACCAGGGCGACGAATAAAAAAATCTGGGACGGGAATGTCTTCGTCCTCACACCTTTTAAAGGCAGACACAATGTCCATTACTACATTTAAGCAAGCACTAGAACCCACAAGCTTTCCAATTACCTCACCAGGAAAACAATTCTGTAATATAAGCTTTTCGCCTTCTAACAAAGTTGAAAAATCGAAGAATTCGACTGCATTTTAAAGATCAAGTCGTCTGCGAGATCCCTTTCTAGGCATTTCTGAACAAAATTCAGGACAGTGCAAAAACAAGCGTATTGGCTGTCTAAAGTTCTGCCATTTTAAGGCCAGGGTGAAAACCAGGGTTTGAAGCACAAAATGCGTCAATTCAGAAATTACAAATTCCAAGGAGTGCCAAAATTACGAGTCCAAAGAGTGCCACCGTCCATTATTCAGGTATATTCGATTATTTAAATCACTATTCAAATATTTTTAATATTTCTCTAATTTTAATATCTTGTTTAACTCGATTATTATTAAATTCACCGCTTTCTTTAAATCTAACCTTAAACACGCGGGGAATTTCAGCCTGGCAGCTAAGAATGCAATGATATTCAATCTTAATGTTTGCACTTCAAAAAGATATCCTGGTCATAAAGAAAAACTTGCCGTACAGGTTTGTTAATAGTCCAATGTTTATTACGATAATCCAGTGTTCACTTAACGAAAGCTAGTTTGCTACTCAACATAACCAAGTAGCCAACATATATAACCAACATTACTGAAAAGAAATACTGAAATATAGACTGATGATTTAAAGATGTTAATATTTACTTCTGAGAGTGTCAACAATTTTTATTTATTAACATTAAGAACGGAAATGCTTAAATGTGTTTTATCTAAGTAAAGTACTCATGACTTTCATTACTTTAGAAAGCATATGGGGTGTTATAACCTTACACCTGTGTGTACTAATTTCTGTTCATGTAAGTCTGGCCTAATTAATTTTATTTGAAAAAATGTTTTTGTGGAGAAATTTTTTTAAGTCAATGTCTTTATTTTGTAATTCAGTTTTGTATTGTTTAATAAATTAATTTTTGGTGAGGGGTTTTTCTTACAATAACTTACTTACAATAAATTACTCTCTATAAGAATCAATATTCTTTCTTGCGATTTATATTTTGAACAAAATTTTGCAACAAAGTGTAATAATAGCTGTACTATAGAAATTTTGATAGTTGGATATTGGAATATTATTATATAAATGGATTGAAAAACTGTCATCTAGCCAGTACTCGAATGTTGTTGACACACCTTTTTAACAACCTATGATGCAAATAATGTCTTTTGATTTTGATCATCCCCTCCCCCCAACATATTGGATACGGAGATCATTATTCAAATCAATAGGTCAAAAACCTGTATAATCTTTGGGATTCAATATGGCTTAAGTCCTTTCTAACCTCCGTCATGTCCTAGTCTTGCCTAAAAACAAATATTGATTGAATATCCTTCTCAACATGCCCTGAAAATTTCTACTTAATGCCCTTAGATGCTCATGAGATATCACACACGTCCTAATAACCACTTAGATAATTGAAGTTTGTTTTTATTCAGTTAAGCACCCCCTTACTATTCCATGGAAATTTCGAATTAATACCCTTAGGTGATCTTGAGATGTCACCGATACGCCTTATTGACATGCTTGGAAGCATATGTCCTTTTACTTGGTTCAACAGCCTCGTAAACATGTCCTGAAAGTTACCAAGCAACACACTAATCTGTTACGGAGATATTTCCAAGACGCCCTTTCGGAAATCTAGATATAAATTATGTCTTTTGACTTTTTATATCGCCCTCATTTTCACTCAAGAGGTTCAGCTTAATAATCTATGCCGGTCCTGAAATATTGCGTATAAACTATTTTGACAGTCAGGATACGATTAAACTCTTTTGATTTAGCTTAATAGTTGTACTACTACTAACAACTCACCGCGGCACCAACCCGCCTGATGCCAACACGGCAACCCACGCTCCTCCTCCACCCCAATCTATTCAAAGCCTCCCTTTTTACACCCGCCCACGAAGTTCCATTTCTTTTAATTATTTCTTTATGACGTCCTCCAACCGCATGCAAGGATAACATGCTTTCTGTTTAGCCCTAAACGGTTGGCCAAAAAGGACATTCTTTGGCCATCTGTCCTTCATCCACACAACGTGTCCTTACCACCTCAGCCTTTTTTTCGTTATAGCCCTAGAGGGTGGTATTAAACCACATTTTTCGTATTCTTAAAGCGAGTAATGCTTGAATTGAATATGGAAATCAAGCTTAAAACGAAAAAAATATTTTGCTATTGAAGTACAAATGAAACTTAAAACGAACAGAAATTAAATAAACAAACCCTGGAATTCCTCCGCGGCACTGAACACTACAATCAATGCAAACAAACATACAATAGATATTAATGTAAATGAATAAAGAAATCTTGAAACGAGTGAAACTAAAATTGAATATGAAAATCAAGCTTGAAACGAACAAAAATCACTACAAACAAGAGTTTGGATATCGCCTCCTTCTCTCACTGTAAAAGTCTAAAACCTACTGCATCATTGGCGCTGGATGGGTTTGAGGAAAAAAGGGCGTGGAGGGGAGGGGGTGCTAGGTACCCTCCAATCTCTTTTGACTCTTAAAAAGTGAACTAGAACTTTCAATTTCCAATCAAATTAGGCCTCCTTAAAGTTAATACGAGCATCCCTTCGATAAGACCCATATATGCCCCCAGGGCATAACTTAAAACGCCTACCCCCGGGCCCGGGGAGTCGTTCGACACCGGAATTTTTGTTATATGATCTTTGAACTATTTTTAACAGAACATCTATCTCAATACTTTTATCGGATGCATTTGGGAATAAAGGGTTTTTGGGGGGGATCTGGTTACCCTCCGATATCTTTTGACGCTTAAAAATTGACCTAGAACTTTCAATATCCAATCAAACGAGACCTCTCTGAAGTTTATACGAGCATTCCTTCCACAAGAACCGTACATGTCCCCAGGGCATATTTTATAACCCTTGCCCTGAAGACTGTGGGGGCGTGTCCTGCTGAGACATATAATTTCCAGAACTTTCAACTGCGTTGAACAAAATGGCTATGTTAAAAGTTTGATTGGATGTGTTTGGGGAAATGGTGGGCGTGGAAGGGGTGTTAGTTGCCTTCCAATCACTTTCGACTATTAAAAAGGAAACTAGCCATTTATATTTACAATCGAATATGACCTCTCAGAAGTTTATACGAGCATTCCTTCCATAAGAACCGTACATGCCCCTAGGGCATAACTTATAACCCTTGCCATGAAGACTGTGGGGGGGGGGGGGTTGTCCTGCTCAAACATATGATTTCCAGAACTTTAAACTGCGTTGAACAAAATGGCTATATAAAATATTAATGGGATGTGTTTGGGGAACTGGTGGGCGTGGAAGGGGTGTTAGTTGCCTTCCAATCACTTTTGACCCTTTAAAGGGGCACTAGAACTCTCAATTCCAATCGAATGAGCCCCCTTTGAAGGTTCTACAACGACCCCTTCCATATGAAGTGCCTCTGGGAAAAAAAAATTAAGTAATAAATAAATAATAATAAAACATTGGAGCCGTATGGCCTTTACTGTAGGCAACGCTATAGCGTTGCCTCTGATAGTGCCATCACAAAACTAAGAATAACAATCAACAATTTTTCAAGAGAAGCATATTTTAACCTAGCTTAAAGCCGTTACTATCAAAGCTCTGGGTGAATTTTTAGCTTAGCCCTGCTAATCATCATGGTGGATTCAACCTTAAAGTACTCCAGTTTAGCTTTCAGCAGCATATCCCAGAGGCTTGAAGTGATATATTGACATAAAAACAGCCATTTCTTCCTAATAAAACAAGTTTCATAAATAGTTCAATGCATTCCTCTTATTTTATATGGGTCTTATGAAATTTATAACTTTTAAGTATTTATAAATTATAAAAGACTTTAATTTTTAGACTGCTCTGAAATGTGTTAAAGCATATGCCTTTTTCACCCAAAAACCATGATTCAAAATCAAAATAACAAATTCTATTTTCTGTATTTTAGATACCAAAATTGGTCCCTTGCAAAAAAAAAACAGAAATGACCACTAAATAAAGAAAAGATATTATTTTTCTGCTGTCCCAGAAAGTTTATCTTGTAGAACGTTCTACCTTTTGAATTTAGAAGGTCCTTTCACAGTGTGGATATCATAGCGTCAGTATATTAGCCAAGTATTTGAAGTACATTTTATCTCCAATTCTTTTAAAAAATTTTATTTTAAATCAGGTATGCATATATAAATGATTTGAATGCCATTCTCCCACTAAGAAGGCGGAACTACATTGGTAGTCCAGAGTTATTTTCATTAAAGTTGGTTGAAGAAACTCCATGGCATCATCTAGGTTACGACATAATGGCTGTACACACAAGATGGAACCATAGTGCGGTAAAAGAAGCATTGGGCGGAGATCCAGTTTTCGTCACTATGATTAGAGAGCCAGTTGAACTCTTCGAATCTCTCTATGGCTATTTTAATTTTTATAAATTTTTGGGAAATTTGACTTTAGCAGAATTTGTTGACAAATTGGAAGATACTAAATTTAGTCAGAAGATGAAATATTGGAGGATAAAGAATAATAGATATGGAAGAAATCAAATGACCTTTGACCTTGGATTGCCTGTAATAGATTTTGAAAATGAAACCAAAGTTAAACTGTTAGTTGAAGAAACATCCAAAAATTTTGACCTTGTTATGATTAAGGAAAGAATGGAAGAGTCTATTGTTTTATTAAAACAAGTATTGTGCTGGGACTACAAGGATTTAGTGTTTCTAAAACTAAACGCCCGAGAAGATAGTAATAAAATAAAATTGTCATACCATCAGGAAAATAAATTAAGGAAGTGGTTGCAAGCAGATAATATACTCTATGGCAAATTCAGAGAGATGTTTGACAAGAAGGTGGAACGATTCGGATATTGGAATATGGAAACGGAAAAAAGGAAATTATCCTCAAGAGTAAACCAAATCATTGAAGGATGTTTATCTGGGGAGAAGAACATAACTAATATACTAATTGAGAAAGTAAGGTAGGTAGGTCTTGTCATGACTTACGCGTCGATATAATAAACAGGAATATTTTACTATACATTATAGTTTCTTCAAATGGGTTATCACGTCGGCTGGGTGTTTTAGAGAGTTTTGAAAGGGCTGCTTTAATTACAATTTAGTATTAGCACCTTTTTGTGGGTAAAAGCCAACTAGAGCCTAACCTTCCACCCCCAAGATGCCATAGACCTTAGTTTACATCAATTCATAGCTTTGAGGAATACGTTTAAATCGAAAGAATAGAAACATTAAAAACTGCATGCTACACATTGTTTAAATTTTGAATCAGATACAAGCAAGTACATGTGGAGGGTAAATGGTGAAATTTTGAGCTTGCGTTCTCTCCTCAATAACCAACAATTTATTGAAAAAATAAAAATTATTGCCTGCTTTGGCTGCTGATTATAGGTACGAGGTTAAATATGCAATATATACGTTCCAATAAATGAACCCTCTATTTTTTATGTTTTTTTGCCAAGCCAAGAAACTGCTTCAAAGGAATTTTATGTCCTTTATCTTGACTTGGCAGGATTGCACGTGGTCTTAACTTTACTCAGGTGGTTAATCAGGACTTCAGTCCCATATTTATGGTTCCCCTTTCCCGGCAAACAAATATTTTTCTCCCCTTTTCTGGCTCCATTTTAGGGATAACCAAATTTTATTTTTCGAATTTTTTCTTGTGCAAGTACTGAAAGCTGGCAATAACTTTTTGGCCCTTTTTGTGAACCCATGTCCCAAACTAAAATATTTTTGTTTTATATTATTGTATTTTAGGATCCCATTGGCATAGAAATGTACAGGTTTAAGTTTAAACCTGCTATTGGAAAAAAAACAGGATAAATGTCTTTTTTTTACTATATTTCAGGACGAGTAATACATTTTACATTTTCATTGCAACTAAGTCCTCTTGGCCCGAAAAACTACGGCTGTAAATTTCATGTCGATCGGACGACAAGTTGTGTTCTTTTTGGCTCTTTTTTGGGCTCAGTTTTGCGGAAAACCAATATTGCAGTTTTAGCTTCCCTTAGCCCCAAAATCTAAGGTTATGATTTTTGAGCCGATTGGAAAAAAAAATCTTCTTTCCTCTTTTTGGGGCTCTAAACCACCTTAAATGCTTCGGCATAGACCTGAGAAGATGTATTGGTCCCTGCCCTGCACTGGTTCTGGGATTGTTACGATTCTTGATGTGAAAATAGTTTAAAAAAGAATGGCAATTGCAACTTGGAATGTTAGGACGTTGAAAAATGGCTACCGTTTCGACTTTTAACTGACGAATTTAGACAATTTGAGTAGTAAGCGCCTAATGCATTGAAAATATACACGCAAACCTACGCCTGAGGCATAGATATGTGTGTATGGTTTCAACGAATTGGGGTTACCAGGGTCATTTACCTATTACAATGAGCTCTTCATGGGTTGGCAGAAATGTTTTTTTTTATTTTGACATTGATTTTTTGTGTGTCAGTCGATTAGAGAAAGTTGGTAAACTGTTATTTTTTCAATGAAGTCCATAGCACTTTGCAGATTACTCAATTTACATCTTAGTGTTAACTGGGCAATGACTAAAGGAACATTTGAAGGTGGAGAAAAAAAAGGGGTAATTAGCGATTGGATAATTTTAACAAGAAATGACTGAAAAGTGTTTTGGTTTGCACAGTGTTGTCAATTTTAAATAGTTCAGAAAAAAAAATAACAAGAAATGGCTGAAAAGTGTTTTAAGGGAGTTGAGTTGCACGAGGGTTCAGTTACATGCGGATTCAGTTACACGGGGATTAGTTGAAGAGGGTCGAGGAGCACGGAAGTTCAGTTGTACAGGGTTTCACTTATACAGTGGTTCAGTTACGTAGGGGTTCTTTGTGTTAAATAAGTAGTTTTTGTATCTTTTAAAAGAGCTTTACGGAGATTGAGAGACTCAGGTGCCTTAGTCCGTGTGTTTTTTCTTTACGTTATTGTCATTAAAAAAGAAATTATTTTGTTAAATAATTTGTTTTTGTATCTTTTAAAAGAGCTTTACGGGGATTGAGAGACTCAGTTGCCTAATTCCGTGCGATTTTTCTTTACTTGTTTGTCAATAAAAACTAAAATTTGGTGTTAAATAATTATTTTTTGTATCTTTTAAAAGAGCTTTACTTGGATCGAGAGACGCAGTTGCCTATGTACGTGTGATTGTTATTTACTAGAATGTAATTAAAATCGAAATTTTTTAGTTATATAAGTGGTTTTTATATCTTTTTAAAAGAGCATTACTGGGATTGATAGACTCAGTTGCCTAATTCCGTGTGATTTTTCTTTACTTGTTTGTCAATAAAATCGAAATTTTTGTGTTAAATAATTAGTATTTGTATCTTTTAAAAGAGCATTACGGGGGTTGAGAGACTCAGTTGCCTAATTCCGGGTGATTTTTAGTTACTTGTTGCTCATAAAAAACGTAATTTTTTTTTTAAGTATTTATTTTTTGTATATTTTTAAAAGAGCTTTACGGGGGTTGAGAGACTCAGTTGCCTAATTTCGTGTGATTTTTCTTTACGTGTTGGTCATTAAAAACTAAATTTTTATTTTAAATAAGTTTTGTTTGTATATTTTAAAAGATCCTTACGGGGAATGAGAGACTCAGTAGCCTATTCCCGTGTGATTTTTTTTTACTTGTTGGTCATTAAAAGCTAAATTTTTGTGTTAAATAAGTAGTTTTTGTATCCTTTAAAAGAGCTTTACGGGGATTGAGAGACTCAGTTGCCTATTTCTGTGTGATTTTTCTTTACTTGATAGTCTTTAAAAACGAAATTTTGTGTTAAATAAGTAGTTTTTGTGTCTTTTAAAAAAGCTTTACTGGAATTGAGGGACTCAGTTGCCTAATTCTCAGTGTTTTTTCATTACTTGTTGATCATTAATATCTAAATTCTTGATTTAAATAATTTTTTTTTTTATCTTTTAAAATAGCTTTAAGGGGAATGAGAGACTTCGTTGCCTAAGACTGTGTAATTTTTCCTTACTTGATGGTCATTAAATAATAAATTTTTGTGTTAAATAAATAGTTTTTGTATCTTTTAAAAGAGGTTTACGGGGATTGAGAGACTCAACTGCCTAATTAAGTGTGATTTTTCTTTAGGTTGTGGAAATTAAAAAATTTATTTATTTGTTAACTAATTTTCGTTTGTAAATTTTAAAAGAGATTTACGGGGATTGAGAGACTCAGTTGCCTAATTCCGTGTGATTTTTCTTTACTTGTTAGTCATTATAAACTAAAATTGTGTTTTAAATAAGTAGTTTTTGTATATTTTAAAAGAGATTTAGGTTGATTGAGAGACTCACTCGACTAAGTCCTTGTTATTTTCCATTGCTTGATTTTAATTTTAAAATAATTTTTCTTTTTAAATAAGTATTGTTTATATCTCTTAATAGTTCTGGTTAGTGAGTGAGAGTCTCCGGCGCCAAATTCCTTGTTTTTTTTAATTTCGGTGTTTAAATTGTCATCGATTTAATTTTTATTTTTTAGAAGTTTTTGTGTATTTTAATATATCTTTCCGGAGTTTCAGAGAATCATTTGACTGATTCCGTGTGATTTTTCTTTACTTGGTTGGCATTAAAAACGAAATATTTATGTTAAATAAGTAGTTTTTGTAGCTTTTAAAAGAGCATTTCGGGGATTGAGAGACTCAATTGACTAAGTGAGTGTGATTTTTACTTACTGGATTTTCGTTAAAAAAGAAATTTCTGTGTTAAATAATTAATATTTGTATCCTTTAAAAGAGCTTTATGGGGATTGAGAGACTCAGTTGCCGGACTCCATATGATTTTTCCTCTTTTCAGTAGAGACATTCGATATCCTAAAAGTGTTTAATTCAAACTTTTTTAAAACTTCGAAATTTTTCAAATTTATTTATTTTTTTATTTTTTTACATAACTTAAAATGTCAAAATATGCTTACAGTTCTAACAATTGCGCTCAGTGATTGGTCAGAGACACGATGTGACTTTCCCACTGGTATTCTATGACCGGTTATTCACACTACCTAATCTATTGTATGTATTAAATCAGTATTTTTTACGCAGTGGAACGATAAACGCATAAGTCATACCTTTACAAAAAAGTGAAGATGGAGCATTTTAATAAAGTGTGTTTACATAACAAGATTATTTAAGCATTGAATGCTGACAAAGAGAAGTATTTAAACTTTGAAACAAGTACAGGTGGTATAACTATTGGAAATGTATTAATGAAGTTTAATGAAAGTAATTAATTAAATTTATATTTAATAAAGAAAAAATTAAAATAAAATGTTTGTGTTTAATATATATTTAGGTATAATTAGATGATTTAAATCAAATAGAAATACAAAAAAAAAATAATAGTTTATGATATATGACAACTCCTTCTTACTGCTGCAGGTTACACATTACCTACTGATACATCCAATCGTCACCTTTCGGGTATTAGCATTCAACGGAAGATCAATAAAAGAAAGGCCTACTCTTCTACTAATATCGTAAACCATATCTTGTCTACGTGTCGAAACTGTTACCTGTTTAAAAATAATGTGATAATATACTGTGAAATTGCCAGAAAAAAAAGGGCATTGTAAGAAATTATCACTATGGAATATAAAGATGAATCGATGAAAAACAAAGCACCAGCAAACGTTACTGCCATTCATCAAACAGTCATTGAACCAAATAATACCAAAGACGAAAAGCATATTGAGCCTGTTGATGAGACACCAGTAAAAATTGTGTATGACTCAAAATGGAATAATGATTATTCTACTGATTACGAACTAAGAGAAGACAATAGCTATAATATCAAGAGACAACATGGTGAACTATTTTATGGAACAGATTCAAAATTTCCAAAGTTAATCATTGATATTAATAATGTATCATAATATAATTTTGTATTAATATTCTACATAGCATTATTTCATAAAAAATATATTATGCATTACATTGTTATGTGTTCACTATTTTTAGAGTAAGCTAGCATATCAAACGTTTAGAATGTCTAATAAAACGTCGGAGATGTAAGAAAAGGAATTTGCATACATCTATTGGCAGACACATGGGAACAAATTCTTTCTTGAATTCGCCTCCTGGATAAATAAAAAAAGACATTTCATTCAAGAAATTATGACGAAACTCTAAGTAAGCAACAAACTCTTTCTTGAAGTTACCTCATGGATACACAATGCAGAAATTTCATTTAAGAAATTATCAAAAATTGTAAGTAAGTAAAAAATTCTTTCAAAAATATTTTAATACGATTAATCAATTAATATATTTAAGCTAAACCATCATTTACTCATCATAATATTTTAAATAATTTAATTAAATTATGAATAAATTTTAATTAATTAAAAATAGATTTATTGAATTAGCTTAATTGAAAAAATACATATATTTAATTCAATAAATAATAATAAAATCACAAGTAAGTAATAAAGTCTTTATTGTTTTCACCTATTGGATACAAAATACTGAAATTTCATTCAAGAAATTATGAAGGAATTGTAAATAGGTAACACACTCATGTTACCTCATGGATACACAATGCAGAAATTTCATTTAAGGAATTATCAAAAATTTTAAGTAAGTAGCAAATTCTTTTTTGAATTCGCCTCCTGGGTAAATAAAAAAGACAGTTCATTAAAGAAATTATGAGAAAATTGTAAGTAAGTCGCAAATTCTTTCTTGAATTCACCTGCTGGATAAACAAAAAGATATTTCGTTCGAGAAATTATGACAAAATTCCAAGTAAGTAACAAACTCATTATTGTTTTCATGACTTGGATACACGATGTTGAAATTTAATTCAAGAAATTATGAAAAAATTCTCAGTAAGTAACAATTTCTTTCTTGAAGTCAACTCTTGTATACACAATACTGAAATTTCATTTAAGAAATTATGAAAAAAAAACAATTTCTTTCTTGAAGTCAACTCATGGATGCAGAATCAGGAAATCTCATCCGATAAATTATTAAAACATTTGTAAGTAAGTGACAAATTCTTTTTATTTTAAAATCCTGGTTACACAGTAGATGCTTCTTTCAGTAAATTATGAAAAAACTGCAAGTAAGTAACTTTTTTTTTCTCTTTATCAAAAATAATTTTCACTTAGCTACACGATGTAGAAATTTGATTCAAGGAATTATGAAAAAATTCTCAGTAATTAACAATTTCTTTCTTTAACTCATCTCTTTGATCAACTATACGGAAATTTAATTAAATAAATTATGAAAATATTTGTAAGTAAGTAACAAACTCTTTATTGATTTCACCTCTTGGATATACAGTACAGATACTTCAGTCAAGAAATTATGAAAAAATAGCAAGTAAGTAACTTTTTTCTCTTTTTCACAAACAATTTTCAATTAGCTAAATGATGTAGAAATTTAATTCAAGAAATTATTGAAAAAATTATCAGTAATTAACAATTTCTTAATTGGATTCAAATCTTGTATACTCAATACGGAAATTTCATTAAATAATTTATGAAAAAAATTGCAACTCAGTAGCAACTTACTTATTGAACCGACAAGTGGTAAAAAAGAAAAGACCATTCGTTGAAGAAATTATGACAAAATTATAAGCTAGTAAAAAACTCTATATTGTTTTCACAAGTTAGGTATACGACGTAGACATTAAATTCAAGACATTACGAAAAAATTCTCAGTCTAAGTAGAAAATTCTTTATTGAATTCACCTGTTGGATAAACAGAAAAGAACAAACAACATTTCGTTCAAGAAATTATGAAAAAATTCTAAGTAACTAACACACGGTATTTATTTCACGTTAGATATTGAAGCTGTAGAAATTTAAGACTCTAAATTATGAAAAAAATTCTCAGTTAGTAACACGTACTTACAATTATTCATAAAGATTTGACGAACTACTGACATAACTTTATGGTAAAAGTTAACAAAATTGTAAGTAAGTAACTCAAAAATAAAAATTGTATCATCTTGGATATACAGTGCAGATACTTCATTCAAGAAATTATGAAAAAATCGCAAGTAAGTAGCTTTTTTTTCTCTTTATCACAAACACTTTTCACTTAGCTAAGCAATATAGAAATTTAATTCGGGAAATTATGATAAAATTAACAGTAAGTAACAATTTATGTCTTGAAGTCAACTCTTGGATACACACAATAAGGAAATTTCATTCAAGAAATTATAAAAAATATTTGTAAGTAAGTAACAAGCTCTTTATTGATTTCACCTCTTGAATATACAGTACAGATACTTCATTCAAGAAACGTGATTCAACACATTTTGAAACTACATGCTATTTGTATGCCTTTCCTTGGCACCTTCCCAAACGAGCGGGGATTCCCCACTGGTTCCTACACATTGCAAAAAGTGAGCAGTACGAAAACTCCACGTTTTCAACCAGACTGGTTTTTTAGGGACCAATCAGGAGAGATATGCAAAGTCGCCATAGCTTTATTACATTTTTTTTAAGGTTCATTTAGACGAGGTTACGTGCGCGAAATATTTTTTGTATTTCAATTCTGGTTGGACATGTTGTAGTGCATCACTGAGGTTGAAAACATACATAGTCTTGTTATGTACTTGACCATGAAAAGTATTTCTCGTATGAATAGAATACACCGCTTCTAGATTTGAAAATTGTGTTGTTGAAAGAGAAAAAAAGCTCACAAATATAATATTTTTACACATTTATTTAATGAATTATATGTACTGTATATTCAAGAGATGAAATTAATAAAGAGTTTGTTACTTACTTACAAATATTTTCATAATTTCTTGAATGAAATTTCCGTATTGTGTATCCGAGAGTTAACTTCAAGAAAGATATGGTTACTTACTGAGAATTTTTTTCATAATTTCATGAATTTAATTTCTACATCGTATATCTAACTCGTGAAAACAATAAAGTTTGTTACTTACTTAGAATTTTGTTATAATTTCTAGAACGAGATGTCTTTTTTGTTTTTGTGTTTATCCATCAGGTGAATTCAGGAAAGAATTTGATACTTAGACTGAGAATTTTTTCAAAATTTCTTGAATTTAATTTCTACGTCGTATATCTAACTAGTGAAAACAATAAAGAGTTTGTTACTTACTTAGAATTTTCTCATAATTTCTTGAACGAAATGTTTTTTTTTTGTTTATCCAACAGGTGAAATAAATAAAGAATTTGCTACTTAGACTGAGAATTTTTTCATAAAATCTTGAATTTAATTTCTACGTCGTATATCTAACTTGTGAAAACAATAAAGAGTTTGTTACTTACTTAGAATTTTGTCATAATTTCTTGAACGAAATGTCTTTTTTTGTTTGTCCAACAGGTAAATTCAAGAAAGAATTTGCTATTTAGTTACAATTTTTTTCATAATTTCTTGAATGAAATTTCCGTATTGCGTATCCAAGAGTTGACTTCAAGAAAGAAATTGTTACTTACTGATAATTTTTTCAATAATTTCTTGAATTAAATTTCTACATCATATAGCTAAGTGAAAAGTGTTTGTGATAAAGAGAAAAAAAATGTTACTTACTTGCAATTTTTTCATAATTTCTTGAATGAAGTATCTGTATTGTATATCCAAGAGGTGAAATCAATAAGGAGTTTGTTACTTACTTACAAATATTTTCATAATTTCTTGAATGAAATTTCCGTAGTGTGTAATCAAGCAATGACGTCAAGAAAGAAATTGTCACTTATTGAGAATTTTTTCATAATTTATCGAATCAAATTTCTAGATCGTGTATCTAAATTATGGAATTCTTGAAAGAAATTTACATCTTGGGTACCTATGATCTGAATTCAGGAAAGAAATTTTTAATTACCGAGATGTTTTCTATAATTTCCTGAATTAAATTTCTACATCATTTAGCTAAGTAAAGATTATTTTTAATAAAGAGAAAAAAAAAGTTACTTACTTGTAATGTTTTCATAATTTTTTGAAAGAAGTATCTGTACTGTATAACCAAGAAGTGAAAAAAAAAAGAGTTTGTTACTTACTTACAAATATTTTCATAATTTATTTAATTAATTTTCCTTATTGTTTATCCAATATTTGACTTCAACAAAGAATTTGTTTTTTTTTCATAATTTCTTAAATGAAATTTCCGTATTGTGTATCCAAGAGTTAACTTCAAGAAAGAAATTGCTACTTACTGAGAACATTTTCATAATTTCTTGAATTAAATTTCTACATCGTGTATCTAAGTCATTAAAACAATAAATAGTTTGTTAATTAATTGTTTTTTTTTCAATATTTATATAACGATTCGTCTTTTTTGTTTATCCAGCATGCGAGTTAAAGAAGTAATTTGCGACTAACATACAGTATTTTAATAGTTTTTTTAATGAACTGTACTTTTTATTAAAACGGGGGGGAATTAAAAAAAAAATTTGCTACTTACTTAAAATTTTTGATAATTCCTTAAATGAAATTTCTGCATTGTGTATCCATGAGGTAACATGAGTGTGTTACCTATTTACAAGTACTTCATAATTTCTTAAATGAAATTTCAGTATTTCGTATCTAATAGGTGAAAACAATAAAGACTTTATTACTTACTTGAGATTTTATTATGATTTCTTGAATTAAATATCTTTATTTTGTCCAGGAAGCGAATTCAAGAAAGATATTGTTACTTAATTAAAATTTCTTCATAATTTAATGAAATGAATAAAACTATTCTAAAGAATAAAGACGGGTTAAGCTTAAAGATATTAATTGCATAAACGTCTTAACATATTTTTTAAAGAATTTGCTACTTACTTACAATTTTTGATAATTTCTTAAATGAAATTTCTTCATTGTGTATCCTTGAGGTAACTTCAGGAAAGAGTCTGTTGCTTACTTAGAGTTTCGTCGTAATTTTTTGAATGAAATGTCTTTTTTTATTTATCCTGGAGGCGAATTCAAGAAAGAATTTGTTCCCATGTGTATGACAATAGATGTATACATGTTTCTTATCTTATATCTCCGATGTTTTAGTAGACATTCTAAAGGTTTGATATGCTAGCTTACTCTAAAAATAATGAACACATAACATTGTAATGCATAATACATTTTTAATGAAATAATGCTATGTAGAATATTAACACACAAATATATTATGATACATTATTAATATCAATGATCAACTTTGGACATTTTGAATCTGTTCCATAAAATAGTTCACCATATTCTCTCTTGATATTATAGCTATTGTCTTCTCTTAGTTCGTAATCAGTAAAATGATCATTATTCCATTTTGAGTCATACACAATTTTTTCTGGTGTCTCATCAAAAGGCTCAATATGCGTTTCGTCTTTTGTATTATTTGGATCAATGACTGCTTGACCATTGGAAGTAACGTTTGATTTTGCTTTTTTGTTCATAGATTCATCTATATAGTACATAGTTATAAATTACGAAATTTAACTTCATATATTTATGTAAAATTAAAATTATCTTATAAAATTAGTTTTTAAAAGTTAACAGTTTCTAAACGTAGACAAGATATGGTTTACGATATTTATAGAAGAGTATGCCTTTCTTTTATTGACCTTTCGTTGAATGCTAATACCCGAAAGGTGACGATTGGATGTATCAGTAGGTAATGTGTTAGCTGCAAAAGTAGCAAGGAGTTGTCCTCTATCATCAATGATTATTTTTGTGTTGGCATTCTCTTTGAGTGCAATCATCTCTGGAGATCTCAATCTCACATAACCACCAACATAAGAGTTGAACTTTTTCGGTATTCCAAAGAAATTTAATTCCTTACTGTCATGACAATGCATACATACATTTCCAATAGTGCTACCACCTGTACTTGTTTCAAAGTTTAAATACTTCTCTTTGTCAGCATTCAATGCTACAATAACCTTGTTATGTAAACACACTTTATTAAAATGCTCCATCTTCACTTTTTTTTTTAAAGATATGACTTATGTGTTTATCGTTCCACTGCGTAAAAAATACTGATTTAATACATGCAATAGATTAGGTAGTGTGAATAACCGGTCATAGAATACCAGTGGGAAAGTCACATCCTGTCTCTGACCAATCACTGAGCGCAATTGTTAGAACTGTAATCATATTTTGACATTTTAAGTTATGTACAGAAAGAAAAAAAATAAATAAAGTTGAAAAACTTCGAAGTTTTAAAAAAGTTTGAATTAAACACTTTTAGGATATCGAATGTCTTTACTGACAAGAAGAAAAATCATACGGAATCCGGCAAGTGAGTCTCCCAATCCTCATAAAGCTATTTTAAAGGGTACAAATACTAATTAATTAACTCAAAAATATATATTTTAACGACCATCCAGGAAGGAAAAATCACACTCAATTAGGCTACTGAGTCTCTCACTCCTCGTAATTAACTTTTAAAAGATATAAAAACTGCTTATTTAAGAAAAATATTTCTTTTTTAATGAAAACAAGTTAAAGAAAAATAAAACGGAATTTGGCAAGAGAGTCTATGAATCTCCGTAAAGCTAATATAAAGTACACAAAAACTAATTGTATAAAGAAACTATTTTTTATACAATTACAACAACTTAAGGAAAAAAAAAACAGAATTTGGTCACGGAGTCTCTCAATCCCTGAAAATAAATATTTAGATAAACAAAAAAATACATATTAAAACGAAAATATAGTTTTTAATGAAAATAAAGTAAAGAAAAAATCACACGGAATAAGGCAACTGAGGCTCTCATCCCCGTACAGATATATTAAAAAGATACAAAAAACTACTTATTTAACACAAAAATTTCATTTTTAATGACTACCCAGTCAAGAAAAATCACACGGAATTAGGCACATGTGTCTCTCAAACCCAGAAAAGCTCTTTTAAAAGAAACAAACACTACTTATTTAACACACAAATTTAGTTTTTAAATACAAACTAGTAAAGAAAAAACACACGGAATTAGACATTTTAGTCTCTCCACCCCAGTAAACCTATTTTAAAATATAAAACAAATACTTAATAAAAACAAAACTTTCTTTTTTAATTAAAATCAAGTAAAGAAAAATCACACGGAATTATGCGACTGAGTCTCTCAATCCCCGTAAAGCTCTTAAAAATTTACAAAAAATAATAATTACAAACAAAAATTTCGTTTTTAATTAGAATCAATTAATGAAAAATAACACTTAAATGGGCAACTGAGTCTCTCAACCCCCGTAAAGCTCTTTTAAAAGATACAAAAACTACTTATTTAACACAAAAATTTAGTTTTTATTGAACACCACGTAAAGAAAAATCACCATGACATTCTCACCTGAGAGTCAAACTAACAGTAACGAAAAATAAAAATTTACCATAAATTATTTATTATCCCACAACTTTAGAATTATTTTACATAAGCGTATAGATAAATAAAAACTACTTCTGCAAATGAGTCTCTCTATACCCTTAAAGATCTTTTAAAACATACAAAAACTAATACTTTAACACAAAAATTTCGTTTTTAACGACCAGCAAGTAAAGAAAAAACACACGGAATTAGGAAACTGACTCACTCAATCCCCGTAAAAAAATAGTAAAAGTTACAATAACTAATAATTTAACCTGACAATTTCGTTTTTAATGAATATCAAGTATAGAAAAAAAACACGGAATTATGCGCCTGACTCTCTCAATCCCCGTAAAGCTCTTTTAAAAGATACAAAACTACTTATTTAACACAAAGAACCCCTATGTAACTGAACCCCTGTATAAGTGAAACCCTGTACAACTGAACCTCCGTGCTACTCGACCCTATTTAACTAATCCCCTTGTAACTGAATCCACATTTAACTGAAACCTCGTGCAAATACACTCCCACACAACAATTTTCATTAATTTTTTGTTATTTTTTTTTCTGAACTATATAAAATTGAAAACAATGTGAAAACCAAATAACTATTCTTTAGTTTTGTTGTTAAAATTATCCAATAGCTAATTACCCCTTTTTTTTTCTCCACCTTCAAATGTTACATTAGTCGTTGCCCAGTTAACACTAAGATGTAAATTGAGTAATCTGCAAAGTGCTATGGACTTCATTGAAAAAATACCAGTGTACCAACTTTCTCTAATCGACTGACACACAAAAAATCAATGTCATAATAAAAAAAACATGTCTGCCAAGCCATGTAGAGCTCATTGTAATAGGCAAATGACCCTGGTAACCCCAATTCGTTGAAACCATACACACATATCTATGCCTCAGGCGTAGGTTTGCGTGTATATTTTCAATGCATTAGGCGCTTACTACTAATTTGAACTGAACTTATTAGGAGTGTCTGAAACTTATATTCTAGGAATTGGGTGAGACATGGAATTGGGTACTATAGAATTTATTTGCCCAGGCAGGAAGGATGGGGTACATACACAAAGAATACAGCTAGCAATGAATAAGGAAGCTATTAAGTCTTGATTAGGTTTGAAAGGTAATAATAATAGAATGCTAGTCGCTCACTTTACGAAAAAAAACTGCTGCGATGTATCAGTCATAGTAGTATTTGCCTTTAAACAACCAACTGAAGACGACAGCAGTGACTCCGATGACTTTTATTTACAGTTATCAGGAACAAAAAGATAGGGTTCCAGTATAAATATGATGCTTTTATTAGGAGATTTTGACGCCCATGTTGATAGAAATAGGGATAGATGGTATACTAGCCTAAGTAAATTTTGTACTTGAAAAGAAAAAAAGCAATGGCTACAGATTGCTACAATTTTGTAGGTATATCAATCTAGTTATAACAATTACAGCATTTATTCATAAGATGGGCCCATTAGTAAACCTAGCATTCATATGTAGTAAGAGAGATAGCGTTATTGATTATATTATTGCAAACTTAAGACTGGCAGTATAAATACCAGATTAAATAAAAAAAACAATTTTTTTAACTGAAAGTAAGGAGCGACATTAAAACTTACAACGAACAGAAATTATTCCGTATATGAAATGGGCTGTCCTCTCCTCAAGGCCTCGCTCTTTACACTAAAGTTTTTTTATTGTTTTAAAAAATAAAGTTGTGAGACAGAGTCAAACTTTAGCGTAAAGACCGAGGCATTCAGGGGGGACAGCCCCTTTCATATACGGAATAATTTCTGTTCATTTTAATGTTCCTCCTTACTTTCAGTTAAAAAAATTGCTTTTTTAATTTAATTTCTGAACGTTTTTGAATTAATACAGGTTTTGATTTTGGCTCACCGTACATGAATAATTAAAAAGAAATTTGTATATTAATTTTACTTTTTTTGGCTAAATGGCTTTCTCGAAAGTTGTTCAATTTTATTTACGAACGTTTTTGTTAGTAATAAATATACATAAATTACGAATTAACTTACGTAACGAACTTCTATATTCGTATATTGTATTACGTATAGATAGATAGATAGATAGATAGATATTTATTGAAATAAAAGCCACTTTGGGCCATGGCAAAAAAGGAAAATCACACAAAATAATAACATGATTATAACACTCATAGCAAAGTATGGTAGCCTACATAACAATAACAACGCAAAATTACAAAACATTACAAAAACATAATAAAGCACACGATATCATTAAACTAACATAAATAGATAGATGTATGTTACATCAATCAAGGGCCATGACTACAAAAATAACAAACAAGAAAACAACTTACACACATACAACAATACTTTCCAGACTCACCCCACCCCTTTTTACAAAAATCTATCTCTATGTGACATACCCAATTTTATATACTTTGCTATCATTCTTATTGTCCCATAATTTTTTGATCCCATTACTGAAACCAACCACTCACTTCTCCCCACATTAACAAAAAATAAATCTTTCCTTAGATCCTGTAATTCGGGACAAAGGGCCATGAAGTGAAGCAGATTCTCACCATTTTCTCCACACATAGGGCATGAGTAAGGACCGTCCTTTACCCTTACCCTCCCCAAATATTTCCTCCTTTCTCCAAGTGCTATAAAATTACCCCTCCTTTATATATGCCACTTAATTTCTTCACTATTTAAACCCGCTTTAAAATAATTATCATATCCCCAGACCTCCTTCCATTGCCGGTAAACGCCGGGGGACACCGAGGCTGCGACACACACTGCCATTTCTGAATCTCCTGATCTTCAAGCACTCCCTTTACTAGTTTTGCTACATTTCCTACTTCCAGCCCTATCCCCTTCCCTATATTTCAAGCACCTGATAACCCACAACTATTTAAGATTGATTTCACCTGGGAAGCCCATGAACATTTCCTTCTATCCTGCAACACCTCCAGATAAGCTGCTTTTACTAACCTATTATTCTGTAAACCAATCACTTTTTCCCAGTATCCTATCATTCTAACCAATCTATTTAACCTCAATGAAAACAATCCTAGATCACCCTTTAACACCAGATTATTAAATTTCCCGCTTAGCTCTAAAAGTCTCCTGAAATGTTCTAAATAAATTCTCTCTATTTTTTCCCCTTTTTCAAAACCCCAAACTTCCCCGCCGTAACTCAATACTGGGCCTACTTTCGTCTCAAAAATTCTCTTCTGTAGCTTAATATCTGCCGGTCCTAGATGCCTAAGGGGGTTCTTCAATAACGCCCAAGAAGCCTTCTGACCCTTCCAACTCGCTATTCGCACCTGATCATTCCATTTCCTTGAACTTATGTACTTGCATCCCAAATAAATATAATCATTAACTTCTTTCATTTCTTTCCCCTTAAAATAAAACTTATTCTTTTCCCTTTCATCATTTCCAAAAACTAATATAACTGATTTTTCCATATTTAAAACTAATTTTTTACTCTCCAGATAACTATCCAAAATCTCTAACATCTTTTGCAAATCCGGAGCCGATTTCGCAAGCAATACTATGTCATCTGCAAATAATAAACAAAACAGCTCCAGCGACATTAATTTTAACATAGGGACATTTCTATTTCTAAAATACTGTTCAATATCATTAATAAAAAGAGAAAACAAACGCTGTGATAGAGTGCATCCCTGTTTGAGGCCTACATTACTTAAAACTGGCCTAGAATAAGAAATACCTACCTTCACTACTAGTTTAACCTCCTCATACATTTTCATTATAACCTCTACTAACCTAATTGGCAATCCTAATTTCACCAACACCGCTTTCAACAAACTCCTTGAAACTTCGTCAAATGCTCCCCTAATGTCCAAAAACGCCGTATATAGCCTATTTTTCCTATGCCTCGTATATTTACTCGCTAAAGCCTGTAAACAAAATATTTGATCAATTGTACTATAGTTTTCCCTAAACCCTGCCTGACATTCAATTAATATACCTTTATAATGCAACCATTTATCCATCCTATTAGAAAGGACTCTACAAAATAGCTTACTGATAGAACTTCCTAAACTTATCCCCCTACAATTCTTGTGTAGGTTTCTTTCTCCTTTCTTAAATAATGGGATCATAATCGATATCTGCCAATTTTTTGGCCATAGAGGTGTACTTAGAATTGCCGAGAACATCAATGCAAGCACTGGCAGTATCCACGCTCTTGACCATTTCAGCAGCTTAGTTGGTACTCCGTCGATGCCCGGAGCGGAATTCCCTCTCATGCTTTTCAAGGCGTGCCATATTTCCTTCTGTCCAACCGGTTCCAGTAGTTTAGCATCCTCTGAATCCAACTCAAAACCGGCTGTTTCTTCTAAACTATTCATCTCCTCATCAGCTCTCTCTTCGTCCTCTTCGGTGTATATCTCTTTATATTTTTGTTCTAAGTATTCTGGCCAGGTATCGGCGTGAGGGACTGAATCAGTCAAGTTTCTATTTTCTGTTGATTTCCTAATTAACTTCCAGAACTCCGTTGTATCATTCACGCTAAATTTCTCCCGTATGTTTTGGCTCTCTTCCTCTTCAGAACGTCTCTTCTTCAACTTAAGTAGCTTTTTATATCCCCTTCGCTTGTCCCTAAAAACCTGCAAATTATTTTCCAGATCAACTGTATTACTAGCCTTAAGCAATCTAAAAGCTACTAAAACCTTCTTCTTCTTTTCCTCACAATCCTTATAAAAAAACTCATCAAAACACTACTTCTACCATTTTTTCTCCTACGTGCCACCTTAGTTCCAATTTTATACAAAACCCCCGACAAAAAATCAACCGAACCTGCTGTATCCCTTTCTCTTCCCAAAGCCTCACTCTTCTGAATAAATGACTCCCGCCCTCTATCCTCAACTCGTACCTTTTTCAACTTCTCCTCACTCTCATTATCAAACCTTAAACCTTCCCTCCAATCAAGCTCATTACCCATCTTTCCCTTAGCCCCAAACTTCTTTTTCCGGCTCTCAGCCCATCCCCCCCCCCCCTCCTAATTCAACCCTAATAGGCAGGTGATCCGACCCAGCAAGCGCCATCACCTCAAAATCCACACAACAGGAAAGAATTTCCAGACTAACAACCCCATAATCTATAACACTTGTGGATTTACCTGAAAAACCTGTAAAATCCCCCACTCATTAATCCGTCCCTGTCCTCCCATTCAAAATAACCAAATTTTGCATCCCACAAAAATCAAATAATTTTTCCCCCCAATTTTTATTTCTCCAATGACCGTCCTTACTCGTCCTCCTCATAACTGACGGCTGAATCATATCAACTCCCTTAGTTTTTCCTAGTTCGAGACCCACCTCCTCCTCACGGGCTCCTTCATCCTCCCCTGTATATCCGTTAAAATCCCCTAGAAAAACAAAATAATCGGACGGAAACTGTTCTGAAAAACGATCCATATCATTTTCTAATATCTCACAGGTATCCTCATCACTAAAAGTGCTAGTTTCCGGCGGTAAATACACTGAACAAAAGATAAACGAATTACTACCTAAAGGTACTCGCACCCATACTAGATTACATGAAACACTTTTCAACCGAGATAAATTTCGCCATCTATTCGTTATCAATAATGCCACTCCTCCATAAGTTCTACCATTCTGCGATCGCTTTCTTTGTGATCCAAAATAAGAAAAACCTTCTATTCTCTTCTCTTTTTCCAGCCACGTTTCTACTAATGATACAACTGAAAAATCACAACATTTAAGAAGACATTCTAATTTAAGATACGAAAAGCCCTGAACATTCCAATGCGCTAAATGACACTCGTAAATTGCGCCATGGCCCTGCTTATCCTATCCACTATTTGAGCTAATGGGTTGTGACGAGTTAAATAGCCGCCTAGGCTCCATTTTATTAGGGTCGTCAGCTCTAACCGACTTGCTCTTCTGTCTTAGGTGGTCATCTGCGCTAATAATTTATTGGCTGTTACGTTTGGGAGCCCCCACAGGCCCGACAAAAGTTGATGTGGAGCCTTTTTTAATAACAGGAGTTTCACTGTTCACCCCATTCATTTTGTTATCACTACTAAGCTCCTCCACTACACTAAAGAAAGATTGAATTGAGGATGAAGATCCAGAACGCGATCTTAAATTGCAAGGTTCTTCCAGGTTAAACCGATTATTTTCAGAAACAAAACTCTTTACTAAACTTTTTTGTGGCACTGATAAAGACCCAGGTTCACGGAGAAACTTTTGCCGAAAATTTTCCTTAAAATGGGTCATGTTACTCGCTGATGACTCTATATTAGGGGAATTCGTAACCTCAACTACAGACTGCTTATCAAAGCTATACGTAAAACACTGTTGACCAATATATAACTTTGTCCCTCTTAGTCTTGCTTCTCTATTTTCTCCTCTAGCCCGTTCAAGAAAAGGCTTTAGGCGGTTACGAATAGACAATTCACGCTTTGTATAATCGGGACTAACACCAAGACCCGCCCTTTTCAGGTGCGCACTCGAACGCAATATAGTATCACGAATGTAACCACTTGTAAACTTAACCAGCACCGGTCGCGTGCCTTGTTTAGTGTTTAGCCGAAAAATGTCTCTAATGTCCATCATTTTCAGCCCTAAATTTGGCACATGTAAGTTGAGTGCTCTCATTACATCTTCTCTTAACGAAGAACCTTTGTTTGTAGGATCGAAATTATACAGGACCAAATTACACTTTTTAGACTCATTTTCTAGTCTTTGCAATTTTAAGTTAGTAGCCGACAATTCAGCTTGCAAACTTAGGTAATCTTTCTTCAATTGTGACGTATCCTCTGAGAACTTGTCTACTGTCGAATCAATTCGCGACGAAATAGCAGATAGGTCGTTTCTCAGTTCTTTAACCTGCGATGAAACTATTTCTATTCCGTTCAATTTTTGATTAATTTCTTGTTGAGTTTCAGAAAAATTAACAGAAGTCATAATTAATCCGGAAATATAGTTATAATAATTAGAAAGATTACTTATCTTTCTTTGAGGGCCGAGCCTCACAAATGCATCCGAGTGACTATTCTCCAGTGCCTGTAATTATTCACACAAAATTTCTGCTTAATATAGCAAGTCTTATAAAGTAAGATTTCCACTTAACATGACAATTCTTGTCAATGGGAACTGAGGAACTGTATTAGGGGGTTCACCCCCTAGTCAATACCACGCTGTTTCCGCTAAAGTTCAAAATTTGTTCCAATTCTTTAAGAATGACCCCTTAATCAAAAAGGCCGTTTATTAGAATAAATAGCTCTTAGAAAGTACCAAAAAAACTAGCGTAAAGAACGAGATATTGACTAGGGGGCGAACCGAATCCTATACCTAATAATTTCTGTTCGATTTAAGTTTTGATGTTGCTCCTTACTATCAGTTGAAAAACTTTCTTTTAATGTAATTTCTAGTCGTTTCTTAAATAGTGCTGAGAAATCCGGCACCCCTTTCATAGCAATGTCCCTTCCCTCATGAAAACTTCCTCCATGGAAAGATCCTCGTACTAACACCCCACCCACCCCCCTTACTACCAGAAAAAATCCCCAATGAAAATGTCTGTATAATTGTTGACCATGTTGAACAAATTGGCTATTTCAAAATTTTGATCAGGTCACTTAGGGAAAAATGAGCGTGGGAGGAAACCATTTTTTTGGTCACTTAAAAAGGGCACTAGAACTTTTAATTTCCGTTTGAATGAACCCTTTCCGCGATATTCTAGGACTACTGGGTCGATATGATCACCCTTGTGGAAAAGAAAACAAACAAAAAAACAAAAAAGCAAACAAATAAACACGCATCCGTGATCTTTCTTCTGGCAAAAAATACAAAATTCTACATTTTTGCAGATAGGAGTTTAAAACCTCCAATGTAGGGTTCTCTGATACGCCGAATCTGATGGTGTTATTTTTCATTAAGGTTCTCTGACTTTTAGGGCGTGTTTCCCCCTTTTTTTCGAAAATAAGGTGAATTTTCTTAGTCGCTTAACCTTTGATGAGAATGACTAAAGTTGATGAAACTCATATATTGGAAATCAGCATTAAAATCTGATTTTTTGAATGTATCTATTAGTATAAAAATTCCGTTTTTTAGATTTTCGGTTACTATTGAGCCGGGTAGCTCCTTACTTACAGTTCGTTACCACAAACTGTTTGATACTAGGGTATATAGGATTGCTGATCTTAGTGTTAAAAGTAAAGAAAAACTTCTATTAGTGTCAAGAGTTAATCTAAAGCTGAAATTTTCAGATGGGCAACTACCTTTTAGGAAGCTATGACGTTGGTAGACTCCAAGATGAAATTTGAGAGAAATTTTATTTCTTAATTGAATGCTTAACTGGAGTATTTATAACTTGACATTGTAGAAGATTGATGGAAAAATTGTACAAAAATAATTTTTAAGTTGCTGATGGTGTCTTGGGGAAGAAAGTTTGGAAGGCAGCTAGTTTTATTATTAAAAATGCCTTACGGAAAACATAGAGGAGAAGGGGCTTGTAGAAAAATTATGTGAGTGATAGGTCATATGAAAATAAGAGTAATGATAAAAAAGCAGAGAAAGTACTAAAATATCAAGTAAGGAGGTGTAAAGTGGAGACCATGAGTAAAATTACCGATGATCTGGAAGATGGAGCGAGATGGCATGATAGTGAAATATTCTGCCAGCATGTTAGTAAATTGAGAGGGAGTAGTCAATCATGACTTGACACAGTTAAAAGCAGGAACTACTAGTAGTATATATGTATGAAATTTGGAACTAGGTACGGAACTAGATCGTAAAAAGGAGCCAGAACCAGCTGTATTTGGAGCAAAAGTTGTATGCAATTTGGAACTAGATACGGAACGAGATCGTATAAAGTGACCACAACCAGCTATATTCAGTGCAAAAGTTGTATGCAACACTGAACTAGATCGTATAAAATGACCAAAGACCATATATTCGGTCTGTAATGATATACAATACTGAACTAACAGCCAGAGGGAGTAGAGCCATGCGAGTAGATCCAGAGGGAGTAGTGACATGGTTTGACCTAAAGGTTAAAACTATGTCAATCGATACTGATGGCACATAATTTATTTATCATTAGTGCCTGTAAGATACCATAGCTATGAGGCCATAGCAACCAATCCATAGCAACCAGATTCAATATTAGGACCAATTTTCAGTGTAATTCATATTATTAAGAGAATCAAATACAGAGAGAGAACAGTTTGTTTATACTCTATTATGAAATGATATGATTTTTTAACACTAAAAGCTCTACTGGGCCATGGTTAACACACAATATACTTCAAAAATAATAAATGAAAATATCCTTAGCATAAACAAAACAAAAAAGTAAAAAACAAATTAAAAAATAAATCTAAAGAAAAGGATCTCTGTGCTCCATGCCCAGTTCAATAAACCTTCCCAAATTTTTTATCCCTAGAAAATTTCTATCTCTTAATATATTAACTACAAATTCTTCCCTTTCGAATCACCCCGGAAAAATTTCCTCTCTCAGACCCCTTAACTCCTTACATAAACATAAAAAATTAAATAAAATCATCATTTTCGTCCCCACATATTATTTGACAAGATATTTATATTAGCAAAAATGAGTGCAATGTTTACACTAATAGAAACTGATAGTGGAGCTGGTAGCCGCAATGATACAAAGACGAGAGTACCATACCAGTAGAAATGCCAAAAGGATCTCGACTAAGCCTTGAATGGGATGATACGTAGGCAAGATATGTGATGTCAAGAGCAAATTTAAATTGGAGGAGCAGTTATGCTTTGCAGTGAAACTTAATACAGTGCAAATTTCAAGCTGCTTTAAATACAATATTGAAGTATAGTGAAGAGAATAAGTTGTATCAGGAAGTGTGTGATTATGATTTTGTAATTATTTTTTTTAGTAGGTTACCGAATATTCTTGAAGTATAAAGAATCCTGGTTAGTCTGAAGTCAGTTGTGAAAGTGTTAGGATCGAAAAATGGATGGATTTGAGAAAAAGGAAATTATGCTGAATCTTGTGATTATGGAAAAATGTTTGATTCTAGATAATTATATTCTAGAGTTATCTTTTCAAAGTAAAATATTTTTACAAAGAATGCCTAACGACATAATGAGAAATGATTCTCCATCTTTGGAGTATTGTATGAGTTGTATTCATAAAATACGTATATTGTATTGTACTTTTATGTCGGGGTCAAAACGCTATTACCCAATTTGTTGACATATTAATCGAAACCAAAAAAAGGCAATTGTGGATTTGCTTTTGAGCACACTACCTTAAAAATTTAAGACGCTATCCAAATGATTCTTCATGAGAATAATATAACGAGAATATAGAAGATGCTGTTCAAACAGGTTTTATGATGTCAAACGATTACCTCTCTCTCTCTCTCTCTCTCTCTCTGTCTCTCTTTCTCTCTTTCTCTATTTCTCTATCTCTTTCTCTTTTTCTCTCTTTCTTTCTGTCTATATTTCTTTCTCTTTATCTTTCTCTCTTTATCTCACTTTCTCTCTCTCTCTCTCTCTCTCTCTCTCTCTCTCTCTCTCTCTCTCTCTCTCTCTCTCTCTCTCTCTCTCTCTCTCTCTCTCTCTCTCTCTCTCTCTCTCTCTCTCTCTCTCTCTCAATTTACCGATCATATGTCAGTTTCATTTTGGCGATGAGAGTGTCAACACAGGAAAAAAAATATTCTATACATGTCCACTATGCATGTATACACTGGGCAGCTGGTCATTATATCAGAATTGTACAATTATTGGCGAGTATAATGAAAAGTGCAGATTATGCAACCCGTGTAAATTGCAGAGAGGAAATGCAGTACAAATTAAAGGCTGTAATTCCTGTCTTGAAGAGATTTGTGACTCTCACCCTAGAGGTCAACTATAATCCAATTGTCACTATGATTAATGTGGATAGTAGGAGAATACCTATCCTGGTATGATTGGACAGAATCCTAAACGAAATTCTAGTATATTTCTAAGAGACTGGTATCGCCGTGGCTTTAAATTTTTTTGGAGGAAGAATCAGGTCTACCTTTCAACTGTTGGACTAACAAAAGAATTTGGTTTCTACGTCATCGCTGTGAAGACAATTGTTACTATGATTATATACCTACTGATATTTATTTGGCTTTTACAGAATGCGATTCACCATTTGAAAACACTATATGTGATATTGCTTCAAATAAGCGAATTGAAACACGTGAATTTTATAATATGAATGAAAATAGTATCATTGATTATACAAAGAGATACAATAAGAGAGAAGTTACATTGTACTGTAGAAAATGTGACCCTGACATTGCAGCACATCAAGATCAATATACAGTTAATTCAGATGATCTACCAGCATTAGTTGTTCTCGACAAGTACCTATGCGTAGAAGAATAAATCTAAAGGGGGGAAATTCATTTTCTATCCCCATTTATATGGATTATTTGGATGGACTTTGTCTTAAAGAGCACAGGAAAGGCAATGGAAGACCACTGAATCAAATGGGGAGGAAAAAGTATCCTGGACTTAGATTATTCTGATGATTTAAGCATCCTAGATGAAAGCGTGAGCTAAGTGAATGAGGTTTTATAGGTTTTGCGAGTTCAGGGTGCTAGAACAGGTTTGAAAATTAATGTTAAAAAGACTAAATCACTAAGACTAGGAATAAGGGAAGATGAAAAGGTGAAGTTGGGTAGTGAAAAGATTGATCAGGTGGACAGCTTCACTTACCTTGGTAGTATTATTAGTAAAGATGGTTGGAGCAGTGAAGATGTCAAAAGTAGAATAGTCAAGGTTCAGGGTCTTTTCTCACAGTTAAAAAAAAGTTTGGAAGAATAGGAAGATAAGTCTGCAAACCAAGATTAGAATATTAGAAGTTACAGTGATAGCAGTTGTCAAAAATGGCTATGAAGCATGGGCGCTCCGAAAAGTGGATGAAGATTTGCTAGATGTTTTCCAGAGAAAATGCTTAAGGATTGTTCTGGGTACCCGGCTGACTGACCATGTTTCAAACAATAGGCTATACAAAAAATTTGGTTCAATAGGGCTATAATGAAAGAAAGGTTGAGGTGGCTAGGGCACGTTGTGCGGATGAAGGATGACAGATTTCCGAAGATTGTTCTTTTCAGCCAACCGTCTAGGGCTAATCGGACAGCAGGTCGTCCTCGTCTGGGGTGGGAGGACGTTATAAAGAAAGATTTAAAGGAAATAGGAACTTCACGGCCGGGCGTAAAAAGAGAAGCTTTGAATAGATTGGCATACAGGTGGAGCGTTCGTAGCTGTGTTGGCCTCAGGCGGCTAGGTGCTGCGGTGCTTTGTTAGTAGTAATAGTAGTAGACAGTATAGTTTACACTATGAAATCATTCAGACGAGGATTGTCAACGTAAATGTTGAGAAACTGGTTGTAAGTATAGCCACAACATCTGAAAATGAGATATAGTAGTGCATGAAAGCCACAGCTTTTAGTCGTTAAATACTGCACTCTTTTTTGGTTTTGAATGATAGTTTTCCCACTGCATTTAATAAAGATGTTGAAGTGTGGGGTGTAGAATTTATATGAAAGGCCTAGAGGATAAAAAAAATTCTATATTCTTCGCTCTTTGAAAGATGTGTAGCCAATGACAAGTCTTTACGCTCGAAGAACTGCTATTAATAATGATAATGGTACTGTTAACACTTGATAGTGGTATTGTTCAATGTTTTCAAAAAATCATGGTGTAATTGCTTAGGACTTGTCATTCACTCAAGATTTGAGTATTGTACGAAGTGGGAATATACGTTTGGAGTGAACCTTCGGCAATGCTTGGAATGAAAGTATTACGTTAATATCACTGAGTCAATTTGAAACTTATTGGGATATCACTCCCGTTGGCAGTGTTCTACTAGACCTCGAACCATGAACACAAATCAAATAATCAGCGCATTTAATATGGATCCATGCATGTTCAAATACTAATCCTATTGTATACTAATGAACTTCCTTGAAAATATTCTCATTGAATCGCCTTGTTTTACCTTACTTTTTATCAGTCCTGGTTGAACTTCGCTGAAGTAAGGATACTAGGACTGCTTTGAAATTTTTTTAATTTTTTGGTTTTATCAGTCGCATGTTGTTGTAAGTCTTTTATCTTTTATATATTTTTGTCTTGCTGAGGACAGCCCTTGGACATAGGGCCGAAATATTCATTCAAATTATCTCCACTGTCCTGCAAAAGGATTTCCCTATTGTTCTTCGTGCTTTTGTTGTTTGTTATGAAAGGCAGTGTGGTCTTCGTGGCTATTTTTTGCATCAGGTGATTTAGCAAATGTTTTTTTCAAAATGAAACTGGCTGGAGCTAGTTGTAACTTTATGTCAATTCTAACGTTGGGTGCAACCATTGAGATATATTAAATATTTCATGATTGAATTTGCCAACTTAATGATTCTTTTTGGTCACTGCAGCAGTTAACTCACCGTCAGTATCAACATTTGATCTATATTCATAACCCAGTGCCTGTCCTCTGAACTTCTTGTATGACTTTGGAGTCATGAACATAAATTGTATTTAGCTTGCAAAGTTTGATAAATTATTGCTAGTGCTCACCTATGTTCCACTAATGAATATATTAATTTGTTTGAACAAGTTATGTAGGATACAGTATTTATAGGATAGACCGTCGGTAGTGATGGGAGTTTGATTGTCAGACTTTTCCTTCACCAAAACATCAAAATCAATAAATTTAGATGATAAATCGATGAAATAATCTTCATTGAAAATATTTGAAAGTGTATATTTTCCGACAAGGGTTGTTGAGGATGAAATTGTTCATGGTAGACATACTTGACACTGACCTCAACATTTTCAGTATTTAATAGATTCAATGACGAGGTGACTGATAGATGCGATTCCTTGTGGAGGAGAAATATCATCTTAAGAGAAGAAATCCTTCTTTGATCTAACAATCTTTTTCTCCTTATTGCTCTTCTTTTTCTTCAAAGTTGTTTTTGATGGCTTTCGCTTCCCAGCTGGGTAGAAACTGATGCGTGAATGATGACCACACACCCTTTTTAATGCCTTCCCATTTTCCTCACATTTTAATTGTTTGCCAACAGCTCTTGCTGAACATCTAATATTTTCCTTCAGACTCTCGTTGAATTTTTTACCCGAGTCCCAGTCCTGTAGTGTTGAGGCAGCAAAATGTGATGCAGCAGGTACAATATATTTTCTGGTAAAATGTAGCGCAGAACGAAATAGCCTAGCAAGCGAATTACCAAGACCATAGCCAGACATTGTAGTACGCCCCTTGTAATAGTGCAATCCATGACCTATTTAACGAGGACTCCGAGCACCAACATAACAATCAATGTCAGACAGACAAAGGGAATTCTTCTATTGTTCATCTTAAGCAACGGGTTGAAAATGACATGTAATGACGCGCGAATCCTTTGTTATAGCTAAAAGATCATGGAGTTTACTTCTTAGTGTTAACTGGCAAAGTTCCAAAAATGAAGTGTTTACGGAAACATAATGGAGATGTCTTATATTGTAGTGGTTAACATTGTTTTCAGTGCCTTTTCACTCTAGAACACGTAGAAGGGGAACATTTGAACTACCAATTCTCAAAGGTTTCACAAACGAACTGTAAGTAAATATACAGTTGTCCGAGGAGAAACTAGTTGCATAGTCTGCATAGATAACATGTTTCTTGCCACTGAAATGTTCTACTTTAATAATACGATCTTAAAAACCGAGAACCTCACGTAAATTCTCATTGAGGAAGATTCTTTCATTCTCAAATGAATTGGTAATATAAATTCTCCTTTGTTATGTCGAATAGTTGAAAGTGAAACCACATTTTTTCCAAACTTGCAATTTTTTTGTTGATAACTCGACATAGCTCAAGCCTATTGCTGTATTACTTATAGGGTTTGGTTACAATAGGGTAATAATCAGAGTCAAAATTTGCCACCCCACCTTCATCACTGAAGTCAAAGGGTCTTATTTTAATCTCATGAAGGGTGTCATTTCGTAGAACATCATATGTATGGCAAGTCCTCGACTAAACGAAGAACGACATCTGCTCTATGCCCTTGATCTGAAGTTTTGACTGCTCCTTTACCGGTGCAAATTTCAATAAAGTATACAATTCCACTGACACAAGCTCTAGTAAATATTTTCACTTCCCATGAGTGTGGCTCGTCTTTTCAATTATTGGCCAAAAGCTATTCTTCCCTTGAACGGGATCATTTGCTCGTCTACACTGTGAATTTCTTCAGGTTCGATCTTCCTCAGATTGTCTATAAAGGCATCATATAGTGGCCTGATTTTGAAAAGCTTATCATGTCCCGGCAGTCCTTTGAGAATCATCAACACATAGTCATTTACGTGAAAAAAAGATCTTATGGCCAAGATTCTATCTCTTCTCAGAACTTCCAATATTAAAGAGTACTTTAGGCCCGTCTCCCAATACATTCTTAGGGCAAGAAGCTTGACTACATTCAAGAGCATTTATACACCAAAAAATCTAAGGAGTTCTTCGGTGGTGAGCTTCAGGGCTACACCTTTCTTTCTTTGAGCGTTTAGGTTTGTTTGATCCACAAAGTTCCCAAGAATCTCTTTACATATGAACTTTCGAAAAAGTTCTATTTATAGCTCCTCTTCTTCACACTGAGGTAACGATCCCTTCCAATTTATATCCCTCTCCTCCTGTTCTTTTTTCCTCTCCTTGTATTTTTTCTACTCCTTTTTCCCACCTCCTTGTTCTTTTTTTGATGCTATGATGAAACAGCAGGAGGCTCAACTAGAGCCTCCACTACCGACGCTTGTGCTGGAAACAACGGCATCAAAATTTTTCTCAGCTTTCGCTACTCTTGTATAAATTCTTGGCACCGGGAGAATAGATGATAAAATGGCCAAAGTTTCCGATGAGTTCAGTGAAGGCAAAGGAGAGAAGTTGGCCAGAGGTGAGAGCAAAGGACTTCGGTTCAAAATTGGCTTGTCGAAATCGGGTACTTCATTAAAAGTAAAATTTCATCTCCCCTATATACTTCAATCCTTCGGCATATTGACACCGGACAGTTGTCGATATAATCTTCGTTATCATCTACTGTAGACTGCACATTTTGTAACTGAATGAACTCGTTCTCTGGGCTATCCGGCATCCAGCTAGGGTCATTGTCGTCATCAGATGAAAGGTCAGCGTCAGATTCTTGGTCTAGTATGAACAAGAGTTCTACAGCTTCTTCAGCGGTAAATTTTCTAGGAACTCGTCTTTCCCTTTCATGGAAGATCTTCTCCTCTTCACGTCAAAGATAGTGACTACCTCCAGTGCTCATTCTTGGTACGTTTCCTGAAATAAAGCGTTAACTTAGTAAGGAAAGAAAGTATTATACTGGTAAGAGTTAGCCAGCTAGAAGCAGTATGAGAGTAAAAAAATTGCATCTAGATTATATTCACCGACCAAACAACTTTGACCACTCTTGTTTTCAACAAGAGTCAACTTTGACTATCTGGTTACCGCTTCATTGGCCATCTGATTCACGTGATACCAAACTATTAGAATAACTTTTTCTCTGCTGCAAGGTGGCTATCCTTTTTTCTGCTGAGAACTCGTAGTAAAATGTATGCTAATGTGTAGCCATATAAAATGGTGAAGAACATTAGGTCTCGAATGGACTTTACCTATTGGGATGAGTCTACTTATCCACAGCTAGTTTTGCGCCAGGCCCCAAATGAACTATTAATGCTAAGACCCGAGACGGTGAGCGACTTGATATCCCATGGTGTGCTTGCAGGTCCGAAGGTGTACTGTTTACAAATTCACGGGGTTACTTACACACTATGTTAAAGATATTTTCTATATGAATGTTTAAAGAGACTTTAAAGAATGTGTTGAAAAGAATGTGTTAATGTAATGTGTTGAAAATAGTTAAGGTCCAAGAGTGAAAGTAACGATAATTCGTTCTTTAAAATTTCAGAACTACAAAGTTAGAGTAGAACAAAAGTCCTGTCAGCCATATCGGACAAAGTCTATGTATGAGATGGTGGCGTGAAGCTATTACCCCATGTGCTCTACCACATTTCAGGTCGAGATGGTTAAGTACAATATAGATAACATCTCGGTCTGGAGGTACTACTTTAAATTCTTTAGTAGGTGGGGGGAGGTGACAGGGATTTTGTTAGCAATATGTTCCATGTGTGCACAAGGCAAATAGTTATTGTTGTTGTTATATTTTCAATGTATTTTAAAAACTGTTTTGCCCCCGCACCTGCAACTAGCCCGGGAGGAGGGATCGGCCACCACCAACGTAGTGGAGAGTTGGGGGAGAGACCCGGGGGGTATTTTCCAGGTATTTTTTTAAACTGTGATATTTTTGTATTAATTAAAAATGCTGTACAATTACTGTAAAAATAGAACAAGCGCTTTCTAAACAGTGATGTTTTTTGTGTTTATTAGAAATGTAGCGTATTTATCATAAAATATAAAAAGTAGTAGTGGACTTACTAAGAATAGTTTACTAAGAATAGTAAACTATTCTTAGTTATTCAGTAGATAACTACAGTTTACAATAAGTTTTAGTCCAGCTGTTGAAGACAATAGTATGTATCAATTTAAAATATCATTCAGATCCTTTCTTTGTGGTCCATGAATGTCGGACAAAACAACACTTTTAACTAGAATAATAAAATTTTTGATGAACTTTTTTGGAAAACCTGAAAAAAAATTACTATTGCTACAGTGTTTTGCAAGAGTTTTATGATAAAATAAAGGGTATTGCACCAGACACAAAATTCATGCTGGGACTTGACGTATTCAATTTTCATGAACCTAATTATTGGTTGACGATTGATAATTTAGTCAAATCCGTTGAAAAATGTCTCAGGAAATACTACAATTGTTTACTTTCCGCTCGCATCATGAAAAAAAATTCGTAACCCTAGTTCTACATAATCTTTTTCATCAAAGCAAATGTATGAGAACACTTTCTTTGAATTGTACCTACTTTTTCATGTGCAGGGTTGTTCGTGATTGAAGTTCTCTAATAACTCTCAATAAACAAATATTTCCCCGTGCTCTAAAATTTTTACTTTCAGCATTCAGTCAGACAACAAATAAACCCTATGGTTACATTCTATTTAATCCCAATCAGAACACACCCGAGGATTGGTGTGTAGTAATAGATATGTTTGAAAATAAAATTACTGTATATTTTCGAGTGACCAGTAAACAAGGTCATCAGTTGCCATCATGACCCTCAAGAAACTACATCGAAATAGACATTTATTTTTCGTTCTAAGAAGTTCAAAACCGGCAATTAGGAAAACCATGCTCAAAGATGGTATTGACAAAAGAATTATTAATATCATATCTGAACTTTCTTTAAATTAAACTGAGGGTAATGTTCAACTGCCAGAAGAAGTTAAGCAATATAAAAAGAAACATAGTTCTATTTTACGTGCCCTAGCAAGAAGTATTAACAAAGGAAAATATTTTAAATATAAAAGAAAACATCTTCTCTAAGCGGGTGATAGCTTTTTTACACTTTTACTGCCGATAATTGCACGGCTTGTAAAAAATTTTCTCTAGAAAAAAAGGCTAAACCTTACAAATTGACGCCAATAGAACTCGCCGTTTCACCAATGGAACACTTTGAAGACAATCTCAGTAAATTTATTATTGACGAAAATATTGCCAGTGATAAAAAACTAGTTTTGCTTCAAGATGCACTTCAACGAGTGGGCAGGCATAAACCCTATCACGTGAGAAAGGTCAATGTAAGTGCCATTGATAAAAAGGAAAAATTTGTTCAAGATTCTGGAACAACAACAACCCAACCAAAGGAGTAATATTCAATATTATTCGATGTTTTGTCACGTGTTGGAGACCTACTGCTTCACACAAATCGTCAACAAAGTAAAAAAACTCTTAACACATCTTAAGTAAAGTGGACAATATCAAGTTGATAGTAAAGGGAAACTAATTTTATTTCAGGAGAAAAAGTTATAATGTACTTGATTTAACATAACGTATGATTACAAATCGTGAAGGACTTTTATCATTTGACAGTCATCTTTACAACTATTTAATTACGTTAAACTTCAAAAAAGTCTCATTACCAATAAGCAAATTGTTAGAAATTAATAAAACTTAGTAATAATCTAATATCAGAGGCAAAGCTAAAGCGTTGCCTCTAGTAAAGGCCATATAGCTCCAATGTTTTATTTTTTCCCAAGAGGCCCTAAATATGGAAGGAGCCGTCGCATAAACTTCAAAAGGGACTCATTAGATTGGTAATCGGAAGTTCTAGTGCCCTTTTTAAGAGTCTAAAGGGATCGGAGGGCCACTAACCCCCTAGCCCTTTTTTTCCGAAATGCATCCGGTAAAAATTTTTAGATATCCATTTTGGGAAAAATATTTCAAAAATCATAAAATGAAAACTCCGGTGTCAACAATACACCCCAGGGACTGGGGGTAGGCGTTGTAAGTTTTTTCAGGGGGCATATATGGTTCTTATGGAAGGACTGCTCGTATAGGCTTCAGATAGGGCTCATTTGATTGGAAATTGAAAATTATAGTTCACTTTTAAAGAGTCAAAATCAATTGGAGGGCAATTAGCCCCCCCCCCTCCACGCCCGTTTTTCCTCAAACCCATCCTATAAGAACTTTGAGATACCCATTTTTTTAAATAGTTCAAAATCATATAACGAAAACTAGGGTTGACACAACCCCCTAGGGCCCGGGGGCAGGCGTTGTAGGTTATATCCTGGGGACATGTATTGTTCTTATGGAAGGGATGCAAATATAAACTTCAGAGAGGACTTATTTGATTAAAAATTAAAATTTATAGGTCACTTTTTAAGAGTCAAAAGAGATCGGAGGGCCACTAGACCCCCCTCACCCTCCACGCCGTTTTTTCCTCAAACACATC
>NC_142803.1:19131954-19149454 GCF_049724085.1 Artemia sp. Qi Xiang Cuo
AAAACTACTTATTTAACAAAAAAACTTCGTTTTTAATGAGCACTAAGTAAAGAAAAACCACACAGAATCAGGCAACTGAGTCTGTCAAACCCCTTAAAGCTCTTTTAAAAGATACAAAAACTACTTATTTAACACAAAAATTTCGTTTTTAATGGGCACCAAGTAAAGAAAAACCACACGGAATCAGGCAATCGAGTCTCTCAAACCCCGTAAAGCTCTTTTAAAAGATACAAGAACTACTTATTTAACAAAAAAAATTCGTTTTTAATGAGCACTAAGCAAATAAAAACCACATGGAATCAGGCAAACGATTCTCTCAAACCCCGTAAAGCTCTTTTAAAAGATACAAGAACTACTTATTTAACAAAAAAATTGTTTTTTTAATGGGCACCAAGTAAAGAAAAACCACACGGAATCAGGCAATCGGGTCTCTCAAACCCCGTAAAGCTCTTTTAAAATATATAAGAAATAATTATTTAAAACAAAAATTTTTTTTTTAATGGGTACCAAGTAAAGAAAAACCACACGGAAAAGCCCTTATAATAGCATAGGAAGGAAAATAAGCTCCTGGAATAGCATATGAGGGATACATAAACTCTTATAATAGCATGGGAGGGGACATCACCAACGCCACTAGCACGTTGAGTAAGAGGTATGCAAGCAAATAGCAAGTGAGGACCTATTCCCGCGCGCAAATAACAATGGAAGTCCGAGACGTGAACTCAACTAACAGGAGAATACCTTAACACGCAAGCAAAATAACGTGGCAATTCATAAAAGTCCACGCAATTCGCATTGGGGTTCAAATACATGCACGCACATACAAATGTGCATCCTAAAATTTAACACACCTCACTTTGGACTTCAGCTACATGCTCTCAAATAACATTGGAATTCCTATACACGAAAGCAAAGACCTTCGTAGTTCCTATACATGCAATCAAATAACATGGGAATTCCTATACATGCAAGCACATAACTTGGGAAATAATAAACAAGCAATAAAAAAAAATGGTAATAAAAAAACAATAACGATACACACATGTGAATTCCTATACTCGAAAGCATCTATCAGATATTCTCCTTTTCCTGATAGATTAAAACAAGTTATTTAATAGACATACAAGCAAAGACACTGGGAATTCATTTACATGAACGCCATGAAACAATTTATTAATCACAACGCCAGCACATAACCACCGAAGAACTATAAACGCACTCCAATAACATGGTACTGACTATACATGCACGAACATAACAAGGGAATTCCTATACACGCAAGCAAATGACATGGGAATTCCTATACATGCAAGCAAATAACAAGGGAATACCTATACATGCAAGCAAATAACATGGGAATTCCTATACACGCAAGCAAATAACATAACCATTTCTTTTATTCAAATCCCAACCACAAATCAAGTTATCGTATATTGAACATCCTCTGATTAGCTCATAAAAAATGCCCAAGTCAAACGATACATTCATTGTGCAATTCTTATCAAAAACAAAAAGCTTTATGCCCCTTTTTTCCAATTAGAGTTAGCTTTAGCAACGACACATTCCTAACAAACTAGTCTTGACTAAAGGCAATTGTCCAAAAAATCAGAAACCAGTCTGATAGTGTTTTTTTTTTAAATTGAGTACATTATAGCATGGCAAGTTTTTTTAGAAAACCGACCAATCAAGTTATTATATTGGACTAACCACCAACTTTCTCTAATCGACTGACACACAAAAATCAATGTCATAATAAAAACAATGTCTGCCAAGCCATGTAGAGTTCATTGTAATAGGTAAATGACCCTGGTAAGGCATATTACGCAATCACTGGCTGGAGTGCATTCTAGCATACTACTGGGATTGTCCCCTCCTCAACGCCTCGCTCTTTACGCTAAAGTTTTTTATTATTTTAAAAAATAAATTTTTGATAAAGATTAAAACTTTAGCGCAAAGAGCGAGGCGTTGATGAGGGGACAGCCCCTGTCATATACGGAATAATTTATGTTCGTTTTAAGTTTTAATGTCGCTCCTTACTTTCAGTTTAAAAAACTTGTTTTTTTATTTAATTCATGATCGTTTTTTAGTTAATGCAGCTTTTATTTTGGATCACCGTCAATGAATAAGTAAACAAAATTTGAATACAAATTTTACTCTTCTTTTGCTAAATGGCTGTCTCTAAATTTGGTTCTGACGTAATTTACAAATTAACTTACGAAACGAACTTCTATATTGGTATATTTTTCTACTGGCAAAAAATACGTTGCAGATATAGTTGCAGATTTTTGCAGATAAGAGCTTGAAACCTATGTAATAGGGTTTTCTGATGCGCTGAATCTAACGGTGTGATTTTCATTAAAATTCTTTATCTTGTAGGGGATGTTTCCTCCCTCTTTAAAAAATCAGGTAAATTTTCTCAGGCTCGTAGTCTTTGATGAGTAATACTACACTTAATAAAACTTATATATTTAGAATCAGCATTATAAGCCCATTCTTTTGATACACTTATTCACATCAAAAATCCGTTTTTAAAGGTTTCGATTACTATTGCGCCGTATCGCTTGTTTTTTTTTATTGTTTTTTTTTTATTACGTATATGTTATTACGTATATGAGGGGGTTCTCCCCTTAGTCAATACCACGCTTTTTACGTTAAAAGTTAAAAAAATTTTAATTAACAAACCCCTGAATCACAAAGGCCGTTTAATTAGAATAGATAGCTCTTTTGAAAGCACTAAAAAAAACTGTAGCGCAAAGAGCGAGGTATTGACATGGGGGAGAACCTCCTCATATAAGTAATAATTTCTGTTTGTTTTAAGTTCTAATGTTGCTTCTTACTTTCAGTTGAAAAAACTTTTTTTTTATTTAATTTCTGATCGTTTTTTAAATAATGCTTGGAAATCTGGCGCCCCCTTCATAGAAATGTCCCTTATCACATCCTCCACGAAAATATTCTCCCTAGTAAACCCCTCTTCCATCCCCCCCACCACCAGAAAAAAATCCTTCCTGAAAATGTCCATATACTTCCCAATAACCAATACAATATGTAAGCAATGGGCAAAGTTCATATCTTGCAGCCCTTCCCCTGGGAACTGTGGGGGATTAAGTCATCCTAAAAGACATATTATTAGATTTTCGACTATGCTGAACAAAATGGCTATCTCAAAATTTTGATCGGATGACTTTGAGAAAAACATGAGCGTGGGAGGGGGCCTAGTTGCCCTCTATTTTTTTGGTCACTTAAAAAGGGCACTAGAAATTTTAATTTTCATTCCAATTTTCATTCCTACGATATTCTAGGACCACTGAGTCGATACGATCACCCCTGGGGGAAAAAAAATAAAAAAAAATTAACACGCATCCGTGATCTTTCTTCTGGCAAAAAATGCAAAATTCCACATTTTCAAACAGTTCGTGGTAACGAACTGTAAGTAAGGAGCGACCCGGCTCAATGGTAACCGAAACTCTAGAAAACGGGTTTTTGATACCAATAGATACATCAAAAGAATCAGATTGCAATGCTGATTTCAAATATAGATTTTTCATCAAGTTTAGTGCTACCCATCAAAAGTTACGCGCCTGATAAAATTTGCCTGTTTTTAGAAAAAAGGGGGAAAGACCCTCTAAGAGCCATATAACCTTTACGAAAATCAGACCATAAAAATCAGGGTATTAGAGAACCCCACTGTATAGGTTTCAAGCTCCTATCTGCAAAAATGTAGAATTTTATATTTTTTTTGCCAGAAGAAAGATCACGGATGCGTGTTTATTTGTTTTTTTGTTTTTTTACATGAGTGATCGTGTCGACCCAGTGGTCCTAGAATATCGTGAGAGGGCTCATTGGAACGGAAACTAAAAGTTCTAATGCCCTTTTTAAGTGACCGAAAAAATTGGAGGGCAACTAGGCCCCCTCCCACGCTTATGTTTTTCCCAAAGTCACCCGATCAAAATTTTGAGATAGCCATTTTGTTCAGCATGGTCGAAAATACGATAAATATGTCTTTTAGGAGGACTTAATCCCCCGACGTCCCCAGGGGGAGGGCTAAAAGCTATGAACTTTACCCAATGTTAACATATAGTATTGGTTATTGGGAAGTATACAGAAGTTTTCAGGAGGTTTTTTTCTGGTTGTGGGGGGGAAGGGTGGGTCGGGGGTCATGTTGGAGGATCTGTCCATGAAGGAAGTTTTCATGGGGGAAGGGAAATTGCCATGATGGGGGCGCCGGACTTGCCAGCATTATTTATTGGTTATTGGGAAGTATACATACATTTTCAGGAACGATTTTTTCTGGAGGGGGGGGCTAGAGGAGGGGTTACTCTGGAGAATCTTTCCCTGGAGGATGTTTCTTTGGGGTAAAGGACATTTCTATGAAGGGGCGCCGGATTTCCACGCATTATTTAAAAAACGATCAGAAATTAAATAAAAAAAAAAGTTTTTTCAACTGAAAGTAAGAAGCAACATTAGAACTTAAAACGAACAGAAATTATAATGTATGTGAGGGGGTTCTCTCCCAAGTCAACACCTCGCTCTTTACGCTACAGTTTTTTTAGTGCTTTCAAAAGAGCTATCTATTTTAATTAAACAGCCTTTGTGATTCAGGGGTTTGTGAATCAAATTTTTTTTTAAACTTTTAACGTAAAGAGCGTGGTATTGACTAAGTGGAGAACCCCCTCATATACGTAATAACATATACGTAATAAAAAAAACAATAAAAAAACAAGCGATACGGCTCAATAGTAATCGAAACTTTTAACAACTTTTAAAAATTTTGATGTCAATAAATGTATCAAAAGAATGTGTTTATAATGCTGATTCTAAATATATAACTTTTATTAAGTTTAGTATTACTCATCAAAGGCTACGAGCCTGAGAAAATTTACCCGATTTTTTAAAGAGGGGGAAACATCCCCTACAAGTGAAAGAATTTTAATGAAAATCACACCGTCAGATTCAGCGTATCAGAAAACCCTATTACATAGGTTTCAAGCTCATATCTGCAAAAATCTGCAACTTTGTATTTTTTGCCAGAAGAAAAATATACGAATATAGAAGTTAGTTATGTTAGTTAATTTGTAAAGACATCCATTTAGCAAAATAAAAGTAAAATTTTTATGCAAATTTTGTTTACTTATTCTATGACGGTGAACCAAAATAAAAGCTGCATTAACTAAAAAACGATCAGAAATTAAATAAAAAAAAAAAGTTTTTTAAACTGAAAGTAAGGAGCGACATTAAAACTTAAAACGAACAGAAATTATTCCGTATACGAAAGGGGCTGTCCCCTCCTCGCTCTTTACGCTAAAGTTTGTCTCTGTCTCACAACTTTATTCTTTAAAACAATAAAAAACTTTAGCGTAAAGAGCGAGGCGTTGAGGAGGGGACAGCCCCTTTCATATACGGAATAATTTCTGTTCGTTTTAAGTTTTAAGGTCGCTCCTTACTTTCATTTTAAAAAACTTGTTTTTTTTTTATTTAATTGTAGATAGCAGCTTGAAACATCTACAGTAGGGTTCTCTGATAAGCTGAATAGGATGGTGTGATTTTCATTAAGGTTCTATAGCTTTTAAGGGGTCTTTACCTCTTTTTTCAAAAATCAACCTAATTTTCTCAGGCGCGTAACTTTTGATAAGTAGGTCTAAACTTGATGAAATTTATATATTCGAAATTAGCATTAAAATCTGATTCTTTTGATGTATTTATTGGTATCAAAATTCCGTTTTCTATAGTTTCGGTTACCATTGAGCCGGGTCGCTCCTTACTTACAGTTCGTTACCACGAACTGTTTGAAAATGTTTTTGTGTAAATATATGTTTTTGTGTAATTTTTCACTTCGGGGCATGTTGTCTCAGACGGTACCTAGCCTCATGTGTAGATTATGTTGATTTGTTGATCAGGCACTAAAGATAAGAAAGGAACTATTGTGAAGAAGATTTGTTATGGTTTGGAATAGAAATGCTGAAGGGAGTTTTACTTTTGTTTTCCTGTTATATTTTATGTATAGTGCATATGGCCCTGTAGAAAGGCTTTTGAATACATGATTATTATTATTATTATTATGTGTGTGACATTGTGTGTAATTATGTGAGTTAGTTTTATAGTATTGTGTGTGCGTTTGTGCTGCAATTGCTATGTAATTTTATTTTTATTTGCTATGGGCTATGCTTAGTTATTTTTATATATGTGATTATCATGTATTTTGACTTAATATGCAATTGTGTTTGTTTTTGCCATGGCCCAAAGAGGCTTTTGTTTTGCAATAAATATCTATCTATCTATCTATAGTACACACGGGCAATTTCCTCACAATGCGGGGCTGAGCAGCTACTATTTGGAAGATGAAGATGGCTTTAAACGATTGTTTGCCTGTTATTCCAAAATGGTCCTGTGTCAATTCGAAATTCTTGGTCAACCTTCCTAAGACCATAGGCGGGCGTGCCTTGTTTGCCTGTCATTCCACGCAATCTAATAGTCCTATGTCAATTTTAAATTCTTTGTCAACCTGCCTGAGACTCTAGGCAGGCTGGCGTGCCTTTCCAAAAACTAACAAAACAAGTACTTGTCCAACAAGAGAGTCATACTTACTCCGCCATCTACCCGTGCAGATACAGTGCGCACAGGTATGCTACATTTTCGGGAGGAGGGAGATGCATTTTCAGGAGGAGAGAGATTCTATATTTTCGGGAGGAGGGAGATGCTTAGCCTAGAAAAAATCGGAAAACATGAGAAACGTGAGGGAAATTTTTAAGATGTTTCGTGAAGAAATAGGCCTGTACACCTCCATTTTTGTGTATCAAAACCTCCATTCTTGTGCATAAGTGCTAAAAGGAACTTGCACATAAACAAACAAATTTTTTTTAAGTAAAAGTAAACAACCACATAAAGCTTAAGACGAGCAGTAGTTCGAATATGAGGAGGGCTATCTACTGCTTAACCTCTTTTTTTACAATAAAGCTTTATATTACTTTATATTATAAAGCTTTATATTACTTTATATCATTTTATATTATAAAGCATTATATTACTTTATATTATAAAGCTTTATATTACTGAAAACATTTGTAGGTGCTACAAATATGCTACTGGTAGCCTTTTAGAACATTTGAAGCAAGAATTGTATTGTTTAAAGCAAATGTAGGCTACTTCACTAAGCTGATTGATTCCTGAGATACTGAGGAAATTCTTTTTTTTTCTATTCCGATTGCCCTTGTACATAAGCAGTATCTCATAAAGTATGTGACAAAATTCAATCTTTAGGAGTGGGAGGGGGCACGAGGAGTAGGCAACCCCCTTATATTTGGAATATTTTCTCTTTGTTTTAAGGTTTAATGTTTCTCTTTGCTTTTATTTGAAAAAAAAATCGTAATATTTATTTGAATAGTTTCTGTTCGTTTTAATACCATATTCAGGAATAACCTATGTGTGAAGAGAGCTACAGCCCTTACAAATCTGGCACTTTTAGTCAAAAATCATATTTTAAGTGAATTAAAGTATAATTGTCAAAAATGAAATTTTACATATAAACATATATTATTACATGTATATATACACACACACCTGCTGGAAAATATGGCCCTAAAATGATTTTGTTGGACTCAAGTGCCCCCCTCTACATAAGAGAATCTATTAGCAGATACCCTAATAAATAATTTTCAACTATGTGATGCCCTATAGTCGTTATTTATTTGGATAAACAGCTTATGGTAACGGCTCATTTTTATGGGCTAAGTTTATTTTTAGGGCGAATGATACACTAGCCTCTGAGACTAGGGAATTATGTAAATACCGTTTCAATGGTGCTCAGAATCATTGCCTGATAACATTTTTGCCCTATTTGGGCTAAAGTTACTATTTCACTGGCTAAAATGCTAGAATGTGGCAATTTCGTGCCTCTTACCTGATCTTTTTGTTACTGAAATACACCACTATAGATCTTTAAGGGTTCTTTTGAAAGGACACTCGAAATGGTTAAGAAAGTTCTATGTATTATCCAGGTATACAGACTATTGAGGTTCAGATACTGGAGAGTCCTTCTCTTGAAAAGTAAGAAACTTCAAATTTGTCTACAGTTGCTTTAGGGTTCCCATACATGTCGAGTTTTTTTGCATGATTTTCATCAAGACCGCACCCCTTTTTAATATAGTGCAAGTCTTAGTTCGAGGATCCGTCAATTTCAGTGTACTAATAACTTTAATGAGAAACCTTAAAACTAATAGATTATCCATATTTGCAATCAGCACAAGAAACGGATTTTATTATTACGTATACTTTAATCAAAACCTCATTTGTAAGAGTTCAGGTTTCTATTGACAAGGGTTGTTCTTCGATTATTTTGATATAAAATACGGACTGTTTTATCAAAGGCTCTTGGATATATCGGGGGTGATACAGCACTCTCCTTCAACCCCGTTTTTATATTTAATTTTAATATTCGTATAGCAATGTTTCGAAAACCCTGAAAAAGCACACCCTTTCAATTATTTTAGTCAAAAGAATTAGAGGTAATCTTTTCCACAGCTTTCAAGAACAGTTCTTTTAACACTTTTTTTTTTTAATTTTTTTTTTTTTTACAAACGTCTCCTATGGACATACGACATGAGGGCCAGGGAACTTTGCCCACCCGAAAAACAAGACGACTTTTAAAATTTTTACAAATAAGAGATGAGCAATATTCCTATTTAAATTTAAGTAAAACCAAAGTTCCTGATACCAGTGCCTAGGGAGTATTTCAGGCTCACTGGGCCTTAGACAAACTATAAATTGCTCCCACCTACACAAAGAACTACTGACTCTCCTTCGTAATAGCCGATATACAATTACATATGACTCTACATAATTTATCAAGCCTTCAATGAATCAACATAGTATGATCAAGCTTTAAAACAAATGATTATATTAACAATTTATTTTATATAGACTACCTGTATCTATAGGAACGAAAGTACCATAGCGTTACATTACTAATTATGTAACTATTAAGCTCAATATATAGTTTTTGATAATTTTAGATCGATTTTCTATCTCAGAGTTTCCAATCGATGCCTTTTTACACATTCTTTGGGCAAAATTGTTGATTTTTGAATTGTTGATTGACAAAATGACAAAGAACGCTAATTTGCTGTAGCACAATCTTTTTGCTTCTGAAAATGGCACTAGAACTATTAATATCTATTAAAATGAGCCTTCTCCCAATTTTTCAGGGCCATCGGTTTGATATGATCATCCCTGGGAAAAAATAGACAAACAAATTAACACTAATGATCATTTTTTTGGGAAAAAATGCCAAATCTAGCATTTTTGTACACAGGAAGTTGAAACATCTATAGCCTAATAGGGTTCTTTCATATAGGCAACTGAATTCGATGGTTTAATTTTCATCATGATCGCTTGCCCCTAGGGGTATTTTGTACTTTTTTCGAAAGTTAGGCAAATTTTCCAGACTTTTAACTTTTGATAGTAAATTTAAATTTAAAGAATTTTAAAATTACAACGAATAAAAATTGTCGCTTCGTAGATTAGGCCTACACTAGATATACCTACAAAACTAACTCAGATAAACGGATTCGTTATATTTTCCCAGAAAAAAAACAGAAATTACCTCACAAAAACAGGGTTTTCTAAAGCATAGGCTTCAAATGGGTGTGGTAGGTACCTTCCCACTTGATTTTAAAAATGTTTGTTGAGGTATTTTCATTGAAAGATGGCTTTTTTGGAGTTTTCGTTGAATAAATTGTAAAAAATACCCCTCAAAATCTTGAAAAATACATTTTTCTAATATTCCTTAATGAATGTCATTGCTCCTAGGAGTAGGAAATTCCATGAGTACGCAACGAAAAATGAAACATAGTTTATAAGTCTGCCAGTAATCTTTTGCCGACAATAATATTGATATCCTTTTCATTTTAATTCTCTAAAAATCTCCAGCAAGTTCTTGTAATTCTACAAGCATTGGAAAGTATCATGAGTTAGTGTATTTAGCTGGTTTTATAGACATTTCTTATGTAATCTGCGAAACAATAATTTCTAATCAATTTTCAACTTCTGTAAGAATTTTTTTTTCTATTTTTGTAGGTTTTATTTCCTACCTTCCTTAAACCTCCTTCAAGATATGTGCAACTTTGTCACATAATTAAATAGTCTGAGGGGAGTGTTGTTACTTGAATCGTTGAGTATCTGCACATAAAAAGCTGAATTATTTTCCTGAAAATGAAAATAAACAAATAACATTTGTTTTATCAAATTTTTTTTAGAATAAATATAAAAAACAAGTTTTTTTTCAACTGAAAGCAAGGAGCAGCACTAAAACTTAAAACGAACAAAAATTACCACGTATATGAGAGGGTTCTCTCCCTCCTCAATACCTTACTTTTTAAGCTAAAGTTGGAATTTTTTTCCTATTCTTTAAGAATGACATCTGAATCACAAAGGCCGTTTAATTAGAATAAATATCTCTTTTGAAAGTCTTAAAAAAAACCTTAGACAGAACGAGGCATTGACAAGGGGGCGAAACCCCTCATATACGTTATAATTTCTGTTTTTTTTAATGTTGCTCATTACATTAAGTAGAAATTTTTTTTTAATTTAATTTCTGATCGTTTTTTTAAATAATGCTGGGAAATCCGGAGCCTCCTTCATGGAAAATTCTCTTCCCCCATGAAAAATTGCGTCATGGAAAGTCATACGACGTAAGCCCCTCCCCCGACCCCTCCACCAGAAAAAATCCCTCCTGAAAATGGTTGTATACTTCCCAATAACCAAAACTAGCCTATGTGTAAACAACGGGTAGAGTTCATAACTTGCAGCCCTACCCCCGGGGATTGTGGGGGATTGAGTTATCCTAAAAGACATAGTTATTAGATTTTTTGACTATGCAGAACAAAATGACCATCTCAAAAGTTTAATTGGGTGACTTTTGGAAAAAATGAAAGTTCTTTAGGGACTAGAACTTTCAATTTCCCTTTGAATTTTGAAAGTCAATATTTCGGGTCAATACGATCACCCCTTGAAAAACAACAAATAAACACGCATCCGTGATCTTTCTTCTGGCAAAAAAAATTACAAATTCCACATTTTTGCAGATAGGAGCTTGAAACCTCTACAGTAGGGTTATCTGATGCTCTGAATCCGATGGTGTGATTATATGACTTTTAGGGGTTGCTTCCACTTTTTTCAGAAAGTTCGCCCTTTTTTCAGAAGGCAAATTTTCTCAGGCTTATACCTTTGCATGGGTAACAGTAAACTTGATGAAACTTATATATTTGAAATCAGCGTAAAACTTATATTCCTTTGATGTATCTATTGATATCAAAATATCGATTTTTTTCAGTTTTAGTTTGAGCCGGGTCACTCCTTACTTACAGCTCGTTACCACGAACTGTTTGACACATTTTGTGGTTTTCTTTACTAAGGTGGCTGGGTGGGAGAGCTTACGAAAGACCGATTGTAAACTTGCAGTTTAGATTTCGGCCACAGAGACTATACTGGCACCCTTATTGTGCTTTCAAGCAATTGCACTCCAATGGCACTGTACGATGTAGTCATTAAGACAGAACTATTCGAACACGTAGGAGGAGGTATTAGCTTCTAAATGAACCATTAAACAACTCTCTCAGATCTTGCGGTAATCCATTCGCACATACAGAAAAAGGAATTAGAATTTAATGTTGAGGTGCATGCTAACCATGCAAAAAAAGAACATTTTTCTAGATGGGGATAAAAACCTCCAGTTCAGGGTTTTCGATCATAACGATTGGGAATATTAAAATTTTTTGGCATTTCAACCTCTTTGGAAAAAAACTTATATTTTACGGCACAAAATGGCAGATACATCCTTTCGTTGTGACATGATCTCTTTTGTTACTGATGAAGGGCACTAGTTATGGTGATTTTCTTTCAAATGAGCCATTTCTAAACATCCTAAAAGCACTAGTTCAACGTAATCACCTTGCGATGAAAAAATGAAAAAAGGGAGATACATTAGTGCATCCCAGGCAAAAAAAGGGATTTTCCCTGTTTCTCAAATTAGGGGGCATTAATTCATCTGTATGGGTTTTCTGACCATGATGACTCCAATGGCATGTTTTTCATTCTGACCCGACACCATTTTCGTGGGGTTTCTGGCTCTTTTCAAAATTTCCTTAGATTTGTAAAATAAACTTTTACTCTTAAGATAAATCGAAATAATAGTTGCGATTCCATAATCAGCTTCTAATGGAAGTAGGATAAAAACAGGGATATTTTGGTGCCCACAATCAATCTTGCAGCCCTCCCCCTGCAGTCAGATCTGGTCGTCCAGATCTGACGCATATCTGACGGGGGATTACAAAAACAATTAAACAACGCATCAAAAATGTGTTTATATTCATTCGTGTTACGTTTTTACGACTTAGACAAACAATTTGAGGGGGAGGGGATTCGAACTCCATAGCCACTCCTTCTGGATATGGCCCTGTATTGTATAGTTTTGGATGATTTTGTTTTGCTTTTTCACGTTATTATGCATTGAGTAATTTAAAGGAGATAAGGCATTTGGAAAACAGATTTTTAAAAAAGGATGCCAAATGTTACTTAATCAATAAGATTGCCTAAATTGACCTAATAAATCTTACCTTTAAATAAAAGATTGAAATATAGATAAGCTTAGTAAGCTGAACATAATAAGCTTACCTAAAAAAAACATTTTGAAGGGTTGTGCTGGCGCATTTATGCATCTTCAGAAATCCTATCTTTCGTTTTGGTTCACAAGTCGGCTCTGTGGAAAACTCTATTGAAGTGAGTTTCCTAAAACAAAATGTTTAAAACTATAATTAGAATAAAAATAAAACTAAAAAGGAATGCAATTATAATATAAATAATAATAAAATAAAAAATAATGATGATAATAATAGTAAAAATAATAAATATAAGAATAATTATAAATAGTAATTAATAAAACAAAAAAGGAGTTAAGATTACACTTTCCTAGCTACCTCTCATAATTAGAGCTAGATCTATAGTTCTGCTATCCATGGGTTCTTCTGGGACCAGAAGATTTAGTTACCCGTAGCTACCTAAGAAATTTAGCTACCCGTATCTATATCCTACTTCCATCCGTATCTCTCCTCTCCCCTTGGAAAATGTATGTTTACACAATCTTTTGCTTTATTCTCTTGTGTTTTCCATCCAACTTGTATCTGTTTTTTTTCTGAATTCCGCCCACTGATCAAGAATATTTCCATCTAAATTAAGGGCGAATACTGCATTCGTGACTGCATGTGCTGAGTCATGTTTTTCCTGCTTCTAGCAAAATTGTCATTATCCCTTTCGTCTTCATCACTACACCTCATGTAAAAAACAAAAAAATATATTTAAGACCTACTAATGAAGGAGATGGCCTTACAGCAGTAATTAATTTTGCTCCTTGTATTTTACTGCCACCAAAGCCTGTGTTACCGTGAATGTCGATATTCACTGGTGAATGTCTGAAATACTTTTTTCGCCTTGGAATTAGTCAGCATTGCCAATCAACTTTTTAGTTTAATGCAGGGTATGATGATGACAGGTTAGGTTAGATTTTAACTCATTTTTGATATTTATAACCAAATTTTACCCAATCTAACCTAAATTAACATAACATTGCTTTAACTTTTACCATCATTACTTGCGTAAAACTGGAGAACCTGACTCGCAAAGCTAATTAAAACCAAGCAGAAAAAAAAAGAGATTTCTGTAGACATTAACCAGATTTCGGATGTTCACGGTAACATATATATATATATATATATACATATATATATATATATATATATATATATATATATATATATATATATATATATATATATATATATATATATATATATATATATATATATATATATATATATATATATATATATATATATATATATATATATATATATATATATATATATATATATATATATATATATAAATATATGTGTATATATAGGTACTATTGCATTAGATGGTCACATTTATATACTATGCAAGGAAACCAGTCATGCAATGACAGAAGAAACCCGCCAGAGACCGGTTATTTTCAAAGAAACCGCTATTAAGAAATGGAATGCAGAGTAGTTTTCATTGCGTTTTACGATATTTAAATTGTTGTTTTTTGGGGTTTAGGGGGGGGGGGGTGGAGGTACCTAGGTTAGGTTACGTATTTAGTATATTATATACTTTACCCAACTAATTCCCCCCCCCCCCGACCCCTAATGTGCAAATATATAGCCCAAATTTGTTTCCATTGCGTTTACGATATTTAAACTGTTGTTTTTTGGGGTTTAAGGGGGGGAGGTACCTAGGTTAGGTTACGTATTTAATATATGATATGCTTTACCCAACTAATCCCCCCACCCCTAATGTGCAAATATATAGCCCAAATTTGTTTCTAAACTATTATATATTCATCCTATTTTATTTTATTTCATTAGCATTAACCAAACTTGACTTTTTAGAAGTGACCATCTAATGCACCAGTACCAATATATATATTATACATATTAAAAATTCTGAGGACCGCAAAAGAAAAGAGGAAAAGATTCCAAAAATTTTGAGGACCACGAAAGATACGATGAAAGAGACAGAATTATTAGAAGGAACTTGGTTGGAGAATAATGGAATGTAAAAGTAAGTTTTCCAAAACGGCTTTTAACGAGGAAACACCGCCAAATAACGCTTTTTAAATTACCGCAGACGAAACGTTCTCTGAAGTACATTTTGTTGACACTGCTTTTGGTCGATGGGTCAACAACTGAAACACGGACTGGTTTGCTGCCAATAAGTCAATAACCGGTTGGATACAAATTTAAGTGATTGCAATCATAGTTTTAATTTTTGCTCATTTTGTTGATTTTATAAAAACCGAATTTCAACAGAAATCATACATACATGTTTTAACTTTAAACACTATAACTCTTTGATTGTTTTCATTATTTTTTGGTAAGCTCAACTTGTCCTGCGGGAAATCAACCCCCTTCCCATCGGCTTATTACTTTAGTTCTCAAAATATGTTACAAATAACGACTATGTTTTTTTCGTTACCAAAATGGAAGATTTGAAGCTTTTGATATCGAAATAGTTATTGCCATTTCACATTAGTTTGGGTTTTTGTTCAAACGGTAAAATTCTCTTAGATTGAAGTTTTCTAATTTATTTCTACTCTTTTGCTTATGCTATTCTCAGTTTCAAGAGCTCTATTTTTGAAACAACCACAGACTATGCTACTCTTTATGATTTGAAGAAACATTCGACGAGTTGTGAATCAATGAGAAAATGGTTCAAAGAAATACTTTTCAAGTCCCTATAAACTGTTATCAGTTACTGTCTAAGGGAAGGAGTATGGAAAACTGGTAACTTCCGCAGTTTAACATAGGTTTAGCTGCAATTCAGGAACACTAGCACCAAGAACTGTGCAGTTTTACTCAGAAGAGCAAATAAAATTCAAAACAACCGTGATTTTTATTTGGAAAACTCAGATAAAAAAAAAAAAAAAAAAAAAAGAAAAAAAAAAAAAAAAATGTACAGGTTGTGCCCTTTTCACTAAAAATTAATCTTGAAATTTTTTGAACCCAAATAAAAAAAAATTAAATAAAAAAACACGCACACAAAAAAAGAGTCAAAATGTCATTGCTGATAAAATTGGTAAAATAGACCACGGCTAATATTACCGCAAATTAATATTGCTGCAAACGCCATGTTTTTTTTTATTTATTTATTTTTTTTTCAAACAAGAAACAAATAAAAAGGCTACAGAAATTCACGCTTACTTTCAAAGAACTGCAGTTCTTAGTGTAGTAATTTTGCTTGAAAAAAGTATACAAGCTTGCACTCCGAATCAAAGAAGAAGTTAGAGAAGAAGAAGATAATAATTGCTAAAGAGCATCTGAAATTAAATTCAAAAAATGAATTCAACTGAAAGTAAGAAGCAATAATAGACTTAAAAAAGAACAAAATGTATTAGGTAAATAATGGGGTTTAATCTCTTCTCACACCGCGCTTTTTTTATAATTCTGGAATTATGTCCCAATTATTTAATAACGACTCATGAAAAAGCAAGGGTCATTTAATTAAGACAATAAGAACATATTTAGAGTACTAATTTTTTAGTTTGAAGAGCGAGGTTTTGAGGAGGTGACAGTCCTTCTCATATACGTAATAATTTCTTAATTCTTTCTTTTTAAGTTTTAATGATGCTCTATACTTTCAGCTGAAACAACTTGTTGTTTTCGCAAGTTAATTTTTTTAAATACACAAAACCACATAATTCAAAATTTGACTTTGTTTTTTATCTTTGCTGTCTGTTTTCGAAATAATTATTTTCGACTAGATCTTATTTTTGGCTTTAAGATCTATTACTGAAAGTTTTATTTGCCTAAGCACAAAATTTTAGTTTTGAATTTGGGAATGGTTTTTCTGGAATTCTTTTCTGAGATGATGAAAATAATGGTACTTTGATACAATGGGATTATGAAAATCGTATCCCAGAGATTTTGGCTTTAGATTAATTTTAAAACTTTCGTTTGCATAGGATAATATTTCTCCAGTCGTGGCCCTAGAGACGGGGAGATCAGGATGTTGGGAGATAAGGCAAAACTTTCTCACTCCCCAGTTGATGGTGCAGATTTATCCGTGAAAGTTTCATTCACCTAGCTCACTAACTTTTCGGGTAATCAGATATCGTTCAACCAGTAATTTTAATTATTATGGAGAGAATTATGAGATATTTATTATTTTTTCTTCAGGAAATAATTGTTATGGAATTTCAATTTGGGGTGAAAAATGAGCGTGTGTAGCCGGGCTGGCTTATGGCGGCCTGTTTCTGCAATAAATTGTTAGTACGAGTAGTGGTAGTATCCTCCTTACCAAAATAAACTGACTCGTATGAGCCTTCATATATTTTGGAATCCATTAAAAAGATATAGATAATCTCGGAGACCACACTGCCTTTCCATGACGATAAAATATACGTTCAAAATAGGGATAAAATCCTTTTTAATAGACAGTGTATAGAAAATTCACAAAAAATACCAGATATTTCGTTGCTTTTTTTTTGCTTTTCGAGAGCATTGAAGTTTGAGTCTATAAATCTGAAAACTAAAGAAAATTTCCTTTTTTTCTGTTCATTTGAAGTTGTAGTTTTAAATTGGATGTTATCACAAGCAAATTATTCACTCGAACAGTTTCACAAAACAAATATTACTCCATCGTTTTTGTGTAAGATTATATGCTTTCATTATTTGTCAGCTAATCCATTGGCACATAATTTCTAGCACAAATGTTATCGCTTCGTGATAAATAACATTCCCAGAATTAAAAAAAGTTTTTCGAAATTTTAAAACAAACTATTAAAGACTTTTTTCAGCAAAGCAGTAGCAAACACATTAATGTTATGAGCAGGGGGTAAAGGACTTGCCATTCCTTCCTTTTTATAGTAATTTTCGCCAGTATAAATTTAAACATCGTCTAGAATTTTTATTCCAAGCACTTTTTTGTGTTAAAT
>NC_142803.1:19159454-19169266 GCF_049724085.1 Artemia sp. Qi Xiang Cuo
AAAATAAAAGCTAATAAAAGCTATTGAAAAATTTTGAATATCAAAGCTATTTTCTTTTTCCTGAAAATATAATTTTCTGTTTAAGGAGGTCCAGACACGATATCTGCTATTAGATCTTAATATGTAGCAGCATTAATATTTAACGCTGGTTTGCAATGTAAGTTTTACAAGATACATTGATTACTCAACATTTCTGATTTACAGAACAATTAATAAATTGTAGTTCTTTTCGTTATTTTTCTAGTGTTTGCGTTATTTTTTACTGGTTTAACACATCTTTTCCATACTACACCAAAATAGCTCCTTGAAAAATTATTACAGACGCACTTGGCTGAACTCTCTTTCATTGTAATTTTAGCTCACCCACAGCAATAATGTATTGTTTTATTAATCATGGCTAAAGGTAAATAAACACTTATAGTTAGTTCACACGGATGGGAAAACGATTAGGAAAAACTATCAAGGATCGACGGGAAAGTGTTCACACTAATGGGAAAGTGTTCAAACGCATCATCAGGCATAATATTGTGATGACTGATAATTCTGTGTTTCCAACAGGAATATAACAATTTGCTTACAGCCTAGCATGCTGAATGAGCCTACCCGGCTCATTGAGAATAAGCGATATTTTCTGCCATGTTCTGCTTTTTCTTATGTTTCTATACTCTTTATGACTAGTGTCAAATAAAACGGGTAATTTTCAACCATGACTGTAAAATTAAGAGTCTGTGGATGGTTTATTCTTGACATTATCCTAACTTTTAAGTATTTTGCCTTGAAATTCCCACGAAACCCATCAGTTTCCAAGGGAAAAGTTGAAAAAGTCTAACTGAAAGACATGACGGGAAAACGATAAATCCTGTAAGGAATTCCTTTGAGGATGGATGGGAATTTCATCCGTGTGAACAAACTGTTAGGATTTAATTGAGAATGACTTTCAAGCCTAGTAACACTATGGATCCCTAACACTATATCCCTTCAATATTTCTGCAACACCAAAATACCATTTTTATTAACAATATTCAGAGATTTAGCTGCTTTAATATATTTTCCTGTTAAAAAGTAGTAAGCAAGTGGAAAGTGTGTATGTATGCAAATATTTGGATTTCATCCAATATTTAATTATAGCTAAATCAATGTGACGAATAACCTACTGTCACAATATCTTCTTGTGACTTTTTAGGGACAACTTTGGGACTACTATTGACTACTTGTGAAAAACTTTTGCTTTATATCAGAAGTAAATAATAAATATGTCTGAAACGTACTCCCACCCTACCTCATATTGCTCGTTTCTTTCATAATGCTGGATTATACTATGCCCTACTTGCGAGTTGTGCAGAAATCCATACTTACTGCCCCAAAAAAGTTTTTTCATCCTCAAGGATGTCTCCAATCCTAGTTGGGGTATCTGGATGTTTTACATACAACCAACTGTCATTGGTTTAATTGCTAAACTAAGCAAAACAAACTTCAAATTAATTCAGGTCTTTTTCAAATGCTTTGTCTTAGTTAGAATTGTGCATTATAGTGAACCTTGCGTGGTGGTTGTTTAGAAATTGTTTATAATATCTCCCCTTCCCCAGAAAAAAGGCTTTCTGTGACCCTCAAGGGTAGCTCTAACCTCAGTTGGATTATATTTTGCTCTTAAATATTGAACATATATAAATAGAGAAGAAGAAAATACCGAAAAACTGAATAAATGAATAAATAAAATTGAATTATTGTAAACATACAAAATGAACATCATTTCCTTAATAGTGTTTTGGCCCGCTATTTTTCCCTGACTATCAGTCTTCCATGATTTGTTTCGTCACGCATGATAATTTCTTTTTTTTTCTTCTTCAATCTACTTGTATCCAAATTGTTCAACCTTTCTGTCAAAAATCGCTCTTAGTTTCATATAGAGATAGTTATTTCTTTTTAACTATTTTCTTAATTTGTCTGCCTGTTCAAAAGACAATTCCCTTTTCTTATTTTCTGCTCTGCTGTTTAGTTTTAATTAAACTAAATAAAAATATATGGAATCCCTATTAAACATCCAAATTTGTTTTCATCCTAAAGGGTGGTAGAAAACCCCAGTTCGGGTATCTTGATGTTTTAAAGAGAACCAACTATAGGTTGTTTTATACCTAAACTAAATAAATAAAAAAACTTCAAATTAATTCCAGCCTTTTCAAATCTCGCATCTTATGTAGAATGATAGCCTACATTAAAGTACACCCTGCGTGGTGATTGTGGAGAAATTATTTATAATACCCCTCCCCCAACAATGCTTTCTTTGTAGGGCAGTTCCAACCTCAGCTGGATGCATGGGCGCCCACAGACTGAATTTTAGGGAAGGGGGGCTTACCTGGTCTAATCGGCACTTCTAGTGCTGTATAATTGAAATCTCAAGACAAAATATTATAGGACGTGCGATAGTGCTGCCTAAGTAATGAGCGATGTGGGCGCAATGTACTGTTTCTTCTTAGACCAGGGCACTTTTAGACCAGGGATTTATTTTTAAATTAATATTAATATATGACACCGTCATTCAGCCTTGCCCTCCTTATGGGCGCCCATGGCTGGAGGATATTGGGCTTTTAAATATTAAACAAATATAAACAGAGCAAAAAAAAATTACAAAAAACTAAAAAACTGATTGAATAAATAAATAAAACTGAATAGTTGTAAACTAGAAGAACGAACCTCATCTCCTTAATGAGGTTTTCTCCTGCTGGCTTTTTCTTCCCTGACAAACAGCCTTCCATGATTTGTTTCGTCACTGAGGATAATTTCTTTTTTTCTTCTTCCATTTTCTTGTATCCAAATTGTTCAACCTTTCTGTCAAAAGCCGCTCTTAATTTCATATAGAGATAATTGTCTGCTTTTAACCATTTTCTTAATTTATCTGCCTGGTTAACCGACAATTTCTTTTTCTTATTTTCTGCTCTGCTGTTCAGCTTAAAATATACTAAATCCTTATATTCCCAACATAATAGATGTTTTAATAACACAATTGACTCTTCCATTTTCTCAGTAATCATCACAAGATCAAATTTTTTGTCAACTCCTTCAGCAAAATTTTTTACTTTATCTTCTTTACTAAAATCTTTTACAGAAAATCCAAGATCAAAGAGCATCTGATTTCTTCCAATTTTGTTGAAAAATCTGTCATCTTTTCTATTAAATTTTTCATCCTCCAGCTTATCTATGAACTCATGGAAAGTCCTTTTCCCGAAAAAACTATATAAACCATAATAACTATAAAGAGATTCAAATAGATCTACTGGCTCTCGGATTATGGTTACAAAAATAGGGTCTCCACCCAACGCTTGTTTTACTGCACTATGGTCCCATCGCGTGTGTAGAGCCATTATGTCGTAGCCTAGATGATGCCAGGGTGTCGCTTTAACCAGTTTTAACGAGAATAACTCTGGACTTCCAAGATAATTCCATCTCCTTAATGGTAGAACAACATTTAAGTCATTTGTGTGCGCATATCTGAAATTAGATAGGTAAAAACAATTACTGGATATTAAAGAAAAACTATTACAAAAGATCATCAAAGTTTTAAAATAATATTGCATTTGAGTTATAAATTAAAAGAAATATCTGGCTGTTGTGATCGTTATTGAGGGAATTGCACCAATGTAGTAAAGAGCAAACTACGGCCCATAGTATCCAAAAATCAAAAAGTGTGTTTTCTAAGAAAGTGTCTAGTGAAAAATATAATAAATACTGGTTCAGAAATAATAACTATAAATCTAAAGAGACATTTGGCCTCTTCTAATTAGGGTTTCAGGAATAGCTGCAATCTAGTAGAAAGCAAATCTCAGCTCAAAATAACTGAAATTTTGAAGGCGTGTATTCCAAAAAACATAAAAAAAAATGTAAAAAAGGATTTTTTCTCTGGAGGGAGGGTGTTTTTTTTGGGGGGGGGGGAAGATGAGGGTTAGAAAACTTTCAAAAACCGCATCAAAAATGTGTGTTTATTACGTTTTTGTTACGTTCTTACGGGTCGGTTAAAAATTTTTGAGGGGCCGGTTTCAAGAACATTAACACCCCCTCCCCAATCTGTTTTAGGTCTGTTTTAGGTTTATTATTCATTAAAAAAAAAACTATAAATAAGAATTAGAAAATGATCTTTCATAGATTACAAGATGTTTGATCAGGATCACATAGATTACATGTTTACAAGATATTTGATCAGGAATTCTTAGTAATAAACGAATCAGGGATAATAATTATTGCTTAGCTTCAACAGAATAATAATGTTGGAATTATATAGAAACATTTTTGAGAGTAAAAAAAGAGGTATAGACCATTTAAATACTATGTCGTATCAAAATAAAAGTTATACCATTGAATCTTTATGAAACGAGTGTCCTAGAATTAAAATAATAGTACGGCTGTCCTCTTCACATAAATGAAATAGATGACCCTTTACTCAAGCACCATTTTCGTTCCAGAAACATCAATTTTGGCCAAAAAAGAACGCTAATTCTAAAGAATAAAAATTAGCATAAGTCAATCACTTCTTCAGATGCTATAACAATTAAGTGGAGGTTTAGAAACCCCATCTTGAAAACCAAGGAAAATCGAATTTTAACATGGCTAGCAAGACTTAATATTTTGTCTTTTTCTCTTTTTGTTCTTTCTAGGATGATCGTATCGAACCAGAGGTCACTGGTCATCATGGAGGATTTCATATGAATAAAAACTAAAATTTATAATGCCTTTTTGGTCAGTAAGAGGCTGTGCTAAAAAAATATAATTTTTTGCCACCGGAGAATTTTTTGCCTATTTTTTGCTTACATTTGCCTATTTTACATTATTGTTTTCTAGCTATACCGGTACCTTATTCCTTTGAAAATGACTATTTGTAAGTAATAATAATTACGCTAAAATCTATTAAGCCAAGAGCAAATCATCACGATAACAAACACCAAAAAACATTAAAAATTGGAAAAATAAAAAGCGAAAAATTATATATACGTATAACAGAATTAGAAACTAACCTGAGAAAAATATTTTGAAGGGTCGTGCTAGCGCATTTATGCATTTTCAAAAATCTTATTTTTCGCTTTGGTTCACAAGTCTTCTCTGTAACAGCAGCAATTGGAAAAAGCGTCCTAAAAAAAAGAATAACTGGAAATCTTTTATGATTCGCTTCCGTAAGTAGGAATGACCAATCGACTCGTGACGGGAGTCCATAGATGGACTCCCGTCCATCTATCTAATTTATGTTCCATAATTTTCTTACAAAAAACTAGAGTTTACGGTCAATAATTGTTCAAACTTAAATTTTCTGTAAACTTATGTCTAGTGATAAACTTGTTAGAGTGACAAAAACTTTTTTCCACAAAGGATATTTTTAAACTAAAAATAAAGAGCTGCTAGACTAAATCAAAGACGAGCAGAAATAATAACGAATAATTGTTCAAAATTAAATTTTCTGTAAACTTATGTCTAGTGATAAACATGGTTGAGTGAAAAAAACTTTTTTCGACAAAGGACATTTTTCAACTAAAAGTAAAGAGCTGCTAGACTAAATCAAAGACAAGCAGAAATAATAACGAATAATTGTTTAAACTTAAATTTTCTGTAAACTTATGTGTAATGATAAACTTGTTAGTGAAAAGAACTTTTTTTTCCATAAGAGGGTACTTTTAAAATAAAAGTAAAGAGCTGATAGAATAAATAAAAGACGAGCAGATATAATAACAAATAATTGTTCAAACTTAGATTTTCTTTAAACTTTTATCTAGTGATCAACGTGTTAGAGTGGAAAAAACTTTTTTTCCATAAGAAGGCATTTTCAACTAAAAGTAAAGAGCTTACAGACTAAATCAAAGATGAGCAGAAATAATAACGAATAATTGTTCAAACTTAAATTTTCTGTAAACTTATGTCTAATTATAAACTTTTTAGAGTGAAAAAAACTTTTTTTCCACAAGAGGTCATTTTTCAGCTAAAATGAATCAGATTCGCTAAAGAATCAATGTTTAGCAGAAATAACATCAACTAATATTCAAAACGAAAAATTTACGTAAATTTATGTCTTTTGACAAGATTATTATAGTGAAAAAAAACTTGTTACCCTCACGTGGTCATTTTTCAACAAATACACAGAGATGATAGACTAAATCAAAGACGAGCAGAAATAATAAAAAATATTTGTTAAAAATTATAGTTTCTGTATGCTCGTTTCTAATTATGAACGCTATGTATTGAAAAAAAACTTTTCTCCACAATAGGTCAATTTTATAAAAAAAATTAATAAATGATAGTATAAATAAATGATGAACATTAATAATGACGCAGAACAATTAAATCATAAATTTCTGTAAGTTTATGTCTATTGATAAACTTTTTAGAGTGAAAAAAACTTTTTTTCCACAAGAAGTCATTTTTTAACTAAAATTAAAGAGTTGCCAGACTAAATCAAAGACGAGTATAATTAATAACGAATATTAGTTAAAACTTAAATTTTCTGTACTTATGTCTAATGATAAACTTGTTAGTGACAAAAACTTTTTTTCCACAAGAGGGCATTTTTCAACTAAAAGTAAAGAGCTGCTAGACTAAATCAAAGACGAGCGGAAATAATAACGAAAATTTTTTCAAACTTAAATTTCTGTAAACTATTGTCTAGTAATAAACTTGTTAGTGACAAAACTTTTTTTCCATAAGAGTGTATTTTTTAACTGAAAGTACAGAGCTTCTAGACTAAATAAAAGACGAGCAGAAATAATAACGAATAATTGTTAAAACTTAATTTTTCTGTAAACTTCTGTCAAATGATAAACGTGTTAGAATGAAAAAAACTTTTTTTCCACAAGAGGGCATTTTTCAACCAAATGTAAAGAGCTGCTAGACTAAATCAAAGACGAGCAGAAATAATAACGAATAATTTTTCTAAATTAAATTTCTGTAAGAGCTTACCTGACTATTAAAATTTTGGAGTGAAAAAAAATTTTTTTTCCACAAGAAGGTATTTTTCAAATAACAGTAGACAGCCGATAGACTAAATCAAACAAGAGGAGAAATAATAACAAATAATTTTTCAAGCTTAAATTTTCTGTAAACTTATGTCTAATGATAAACGTGTTAGAGTCAAAAAAAACTTTTTTTCCACAAGAGGGCATTTTTCAACTAAATGAAAAGAGCTTATTGAATGGATAACAGACAAGTAGAAGTAATAGTGAATATTTTTTCAAACTTGTATTTTCTGTAAAACCATGTTTAATGATAAACTTGTTAGAGTAAAAAAAATTTTTGTTACACAATGGACATTTTTCAACTAAAATCAAAGAGCTCTTAGACTAAATCAATGACGAGCAGAAATATTAACGAATAATTGTTCAAACTTAAATCATCTGTAAACTTATGTCTAATGATAAACTTGTAAGAGTGACAAAAACTTTTTTCCACAAGAGGACATTTTTCAACTAAAAGTAAAGAGCTGCTAGACTAAATTGAAGATGAGCAGAAATAATAACAAATAATTGTTCAAACTTAAATTTTCTGTAAACTTATATCTAGTGATTAACTTGTTAGAGTGAGAAAAACTTTTTTTTTCCACAAGAGGGCATTTTTCAACTAAAATCAAAGAGCTGCTAGACTAAATCAATGACGAGCAGAAAAAATAACGAATAATTGTTCAAACTTAGACTTTCTGTGTACTTGTATATAATGATAAACTTGTTAGAGTGACAAAAACTTTTTTTCCATAAGAGGGTATTTTGCGACTAAAAGTAAAGAGCTGCTAGACTAAATAAATGACGAACAGTAATAATAAAGAATAATTGTTCAAACTTAAATTTTCTGTAAACTTATGTCTAATGATAAACTTGTTAGAGTGACAAAAACTTTTTTTTCCACGATGGACATTTTTCAACTAAAAGTAAAGAACTGCTAGACTAAATCAAAGACTAGCAGAAATAATAACGAATAAATGTTCAAACTTAAATTATCTGTAAACTTATGTTTAATGATAAACTTGTTAGAGTGACAAAAAACTTTTTTCCACAAAAGGACATTTTTCAACTAAAAGTAAAGAGCTGCTAGACTACATCAAAGACGAGGAGAAATAATAACGAATAATTGTTCAAAATTAAATTTTCTGTAAACTTATGTCTAATGATAAATTTGTTAGAGGGACAAAAACTTTTTTTTCCACAAAGGACATTTTTCAACTAAAAGTAAAGAGCTGCTAGACTAAATCAAAGACGAGCAGAAATAATAACGAATAATTGTTCAAAATTAAATTTTCTGTAAACTTATGTCTAGTGATAAACATGGTTGAGTGAAAAAAACTTTTTTCGACAAAGGGCATTTTGCAACTAAAAATAAAAAGCTGCTAGACTAAATCAAAGACAAGCAGAAATAATAACGAGTAATTGTTTAAACTTAAATTTTCTGTAAACATATGTTTAATGATAAACTTGTTAGTGAAAAGAACTTTTTTTCCATAAGAGGGCACTTTTCAACTAAAAGTAAAGAGCTGCTAGACTAAATAAAAGACGACCAGATATAATAAAGAATAATTGTTAAAACTTAGATTTTCTGTTAACTTATATCTAGTGATCAGCGTGTTAGAGTGGAAAAAACTTTTTTTTCATAAGAAGGCATTTTCAAATAAAAATAAAGAGCGTACAGACTAAATCAAAGACGAGTAGAAATAATAATGAATAATTGTTCAAACTTAAATTTTCTGTAAACTTATGTCTAATGATAAACTTGTTAGAGTTAAAAAAACCTTTTTTCCTTAAGAGGGCAAATTTCAGATAACAGTAAAGATCTGCTCGACTAAATCAAAGTCGAGATAAAATAATAAAAAAAAAGTGTCAAAACTTAAATTTTCTGTAAATTTGTTTTTAATGATAAACTTTTTGGAGTGAAAAAAACTTTTTTCCACAATAGGTCATTTTTCAACTAAAAGTAAATAACTGCTAGACTAAATCAAAGACGAGCAGAAATAATAACGAATAATTTTCAAAACGTAAATTTTCTGAATACTTTTGTTGGATGATTAGCGTGTTAGAGCGAAAAAAACTTTTTTTCCACAAGATGACATTTTTAAAAAAAATTTAAAGAGATTACATAATAAATAAATGAAGAAAATTTATAAAAAAGAAAAATAGTTCAAATTTATATTTCTGTAGGCCTGTGTCTAATTATATACTTTTTGGATTGAAAAAAACTTTTTTTCCACAAGAGGTCATTTTTCAACTAAAATTAAAGAGCTGCTAGACTAAATCAAAGACGAGCAGAAATAATAACGAATAATTGTTCAAACTTAAATTTCTGTAAACTTATGTCTAATGATAAACTTGTTAGTGAAAAAAACTTTTTTTCCACAAGAGGGCATTTTTCAACTAAAAGTAAAGAGCTGCTAGACTGAATCAATGACGAGCAGAAAAAATAACGAATAATTGTTCAAACTAACATTTCTGTAAAATTTTGTAGAATGACAAAGGTTCTAGTTTTAAAAAACTTTTTTTGCATAAGAGGTTAAATTTGAGCTGAAAATTAATAGCTTAGTAACTCAATAACTGACGAGCAGATATAACAGCAAGTAATAGTCAAAGATGAGATTTTCTGAAGGTTTATTTAGATTGATAAACGTGTTGGTTTGAAAAGAACTTATATCCCTTTAGATGTCACATTTAAGCTACCAGTCGTGACTTTATAGACAAAATAAAAGACGAGCAGATATGATAACGAATAATAGTACAAACTTAAATTTCTGAAGGCTTTTGCCTAGCGATAAACGTGTTGTATTCAAAAAATATTCAAACACCAGGTTATTTTTCAACTAAAAG
>NC_142803.1:19169766-19208890 GCF_049724085.1 Artemia sp. Qi Xiang Cuo
TCTGATTTCAAAAATATAAGTTTCATCAAGTTTAATCTTACCCATCAAAAGTTACGCGCCTGAGAAAATTTGGCTCATTTTTGAAAAAAGGGGGAAAGACCCCCTAAAAGTTATAGAACCTTAATGAAATTCACACCATCATATTCAGCGTATCAGATAACCCTACTGCAGAGGTTTCAAGCTCCTATCTACAAAAATGTGGAATTTTGCATTTTTTGCCAGAAGAAAAATCACGGGTGCGTGTTTATTTGTTGTTGTTTTTTTCCCCAGGGGTAATCGTATTGACCCAGTGGTCCTAGAATATCGTAGGAGGGCTGATTGGAACTGAAATTAAAAGTTATAGTGCCCTTTTTTAAGTGACCAAAAAAAATGGAGGGCAACTAGGCCCCTCCCACGCTCATTTTTTTTTCAAAGTCGCCCAATTAAAATTTTGAGATAGCCATTGTGTTTAGCATAGTCGAAAACCTAATAAATATGTCGTTTACGATGACTTAATCCCCCACAGTTCCCAGGGGAAGGGCTGCAAGTTATGAACTTTGCCCATTGCTTACATATTGTATTGGTTATTGGGAAGTATACAGACATTTTCAGGAAGAATTTTTTTCTGGTGGGGGGGGAGGGGGCTGGAGAAGGGGGTTACTCGGGAGAATCTTTCCGTGGAGGATGTTTCTTTGGGGTAAGGGACATTTCTATGAAGGGGCGCCGGATTTCCAAGCATTATTTAAAAAACGATCAGAAATTAAATTTAAAAAAAACAAGTACTTTCAACTGAAAGTAAGAAGCAACATTAGAACTTAAAATGAACAGAAATTATTACGTATATGAGGGGTTCTCCCCCAAGTCAATACTTCGCTCTTTACGCTACAGTTTTTTTTTGTGCTTTCAAAAGAGCTATCTATTCTAATTAAACGGCCTTTGTGATTCAGGGGTTTGTGAATTAATTTTTTTTTTAACTTTTAACGTAAAGAGCGTGGTATTGACTAAGGGGAGAACCCCATCATATACGTAATAAAATATACATAATAAAAAAAAACAATAAAAAAAAACAAGCGATACGGCTCAATAGTAAGCGAAACTTTTAAAAACGGAACTTTGATGTCAATAAATGTATCAAAAGAATGGGCTTATAATGCTGATTCTAAATATATGAATTTTATTAAGTTTAGTATTACTCATCAAAGGCTACGAGCCTCAGAAAACTCACCTGGTTTTTTAAAGACGGGGGAAACATCCCCTAAAAGTGAAAATTTTTTTAATGAAAATCACACCGTCAGATTCAGCGTATCAGAAAACCCTATAACATAGGTTTCAAGCTCATATCTACAAAAATCTGCAACTTTGTATTTTTTGCCAGAAGAAAAATATACGAATATAGAAATTCGTTACGTAAGTTAATTTGTAAATTACGTCAGAACCAAACTTAGAGACACCCATTTAGCAAAAGAAAAGTAAAATTTTTATGCAAATTTTGTTTACTTATTCAATGACGGCGAGCTAAAATAAAAGCTGCATTAACTAAAAAACGATCAGAAATTAAATAAAAAAAACAAGTTTTTTAAACTGAAAGTAAGGAGCGACATTAAAACTTAAACGAACAAAACTTAAAACGAACAGAAATTATTCCGTATATGAAAGGGGCTGTCCCCTCCTCAACGCCTCGCTCTTTACGCTAAAGTTTGACTCTGTCTCACAACTTTATTTTTTAAAACAATAAAAAACTTTAGCGTAAAGAGCGAGGCGTTGAGGAGGGGACAGCCCCTTTCATATACGGAATAATTTCTGTTCGTTTTAAGTTTTAATGTCGCTCCTTACTTTCAGTTTAAAAAACTTGTTTTTTTTATTTAATAACAAATAGGATTGGACCTAACTTGCTTCCTTGGGCAGTTTCACACGTGATGTCTTGGAAGTCGGATGTTTCCCCTTTTTCGAGTTGTACGTACTGTTGACGACCAGAAAAGTAGAGTAGTACCTACCATATTGCGTAGACATATAGCAAATACCATGTTATTTGCGTAGACATATAGCAAATACCATGTTATTCTAACAGACATATAGGAAATATCATGTTATTCTACAGGAGCATTACACTCTTTGCCAGGGGATTTACGCAATTTCAAAGTTCAATGTCTTTTTTGGTGATAAACCCAAACCGGCACGTCTTGTTTCGTTGTTATGCAATTATTCTTTGTATATATTCAGATTTCAAATACTTTACTAATAGGTTTTTAAACCTATTACTACGAATGCTACATGCATTCCATTTTTGGAACTAGGAGCGAGATTTTGTGATGCTTTAAGACTGGTTTCGTTTAATGGGTTCATTAATAGAAGGACTAATGTTTTTGAAAAGGGTAATTACTTCTTTAGTTTACGAGATTTGAGAATTTTTTGCGAAAAGATATTTGCGTAAAGGTATTGCGATGGTTAAGAATAGGTCATTACACCTTTTTACCAAGAGGAACGTGTATAATACATGTTTATTTTATTTTTTTTTTAACTGGTATTTTTTCAAATGAAGTCCATAGCACTTTGCAGAAACCCGTGAATGTAGGACTGAAAGTCCAATTACTAATCAAGCTAGTGTGACCGCCATTTTTGATCTGGTTAAGTGGGTATAATCTGGTTTGGTTTGCTATTGCGAGAGGACTCAAGCGATTTCTTTCTTTGTCAAGAGATTTACGTAATTAATTAAACCTGTATTATAAAACCAGCGTGTCTTGTTTCGAGTTTTAACGGGCAAATTTTTTGATAACTTGATAGGTGATTAGGATTTGAATAAAAGGAATTTTTCTGACGTAGATTTCTAGTTCATGATACATGTCTTTTTAGCATTTGCAAAAAGGAGTAATTAGTGATTGGAAAATTTTTTAATGCTTTTACAATCGGAGATGTTTGATTAACCTTTTGCAAAAAAAAGGGTAATGGAATTTGCGAATTGGAGGAGATGTCGTGACAAAAAAAGAGTAAGTAGTGAGTGGAAAATTTTGAGGGAGATGGGCTTGCATGGAGGATTGAGTGGCTTGAGAGTTCAGTTAAAGGAGAGTACAGTTACACGGAGGTATAGTTAAATGGGAGTCAAGTTGCATGGGGGTTCAGTAGCACGAGGGGTTCAGTTGCATGGGGGAGTTCAGAAGCTTGGGTGCGATGGTTAAGAATAGGTCATTACACCTTTTTGCCAAGAGGAACGAGTATAATACATGTTTATTTTTTTTTTTTTAGCTGGTATTTTTTCAATGAAGTCCATAGCACTTTGCAGAAACCCGTGAATGTAGGACTGAAAGTCCAATTAGTAATCAAGCTAGTGTGACCGCCATTTTTTGATCTGGTTAAGTGGGTCTAATCTGGTTTGGTTTGCAATTGCGAGAGGACTCAAGCGATTTCTTTCTTTGTAAAGAGATTTACGTAATTAATTAAACCTGTATTATAAAACCAGCGTGTCTTGTTTCGAGTTTTAACAGACAAGTTTTTTGATAACTTGATAGTTGACTAGGATTTTAATCAAAGTAATTTTTTCTGACATAAAATTCTAGTTCATGATACATGTCTTTTTAGCATTTGCAAAAAAGGAGTAATTAGTGATTAGAAATTTTTTTAATACTTTTAGAATCGGGGATGTCTGATTAAGATTTTGCGAAAAAAAGGGTAATGGGATTTGCGAATTGGAGGAGATGTCGTGGCAAAAAAGGAGTAATTAGTGATTGGAAAATTTTGAGGGAGATGGGCTTGCATGGAGGATTGAGTTGCTTGAGAGTTCAGTTAAAGGAGAGTACAGTTACACGGAGGTTCAGTTAAATGGGGTCAAGTTGCATGAGGGTTCAGTAGCACGAGGGGTTCAGATGCATGGGGGAGTTCAGAAGCTTGGGATTCACTTACATGGGGGGGGTTGTTACCTGATTCTTTTATTCTAACTTAACTTGTAGGAATAGGACTTCATTCCATTGGCTAAATCCGTTTATTCATCTATAATGGTGAACAAAAAAGACTATTAATTCTCCGTATTCTTCTTCTTCTTCTTGCATGAGGGATTCAGTAGCACGAGGATTCAGTTGCATGGGAGTTCAGTTGTACAGGGTTTCGGTTATACAGGGGTTCACTTACATGGAGCGATTCAGTCGAACTAGGAGCGGGGGGGGATTTACGATTTGGAGGAGATAGGATGATAGTGTACTGTATAATACAGAAGTGATATTTTGGAGCGTATTGTCAATTTAACGAGAATGCTTCACTATAAATAAGGCTATCGTGTTTTACCGAACTTTCTAGGGCAGGGGCAACTATTTAGTTTAAATAATTCTAGGAGGAATTGAGTTTTATGGATGGTATGGAAAAAATGCTACTTGGTAAATATTCGTGTAAACATACGACTGCTTGAGAGTTCAGTTAAAGGAGAGTACAGTGACACGGAGGTTTAGTTAAGTTGGGTCAAGTTGCATGGGGGTTCAGTAGCACGAGGGGTTCAGTTGGATGGGGAGTTCAGAAGCTTGGGATTCAGTCACATGGGGGGGATTGTTACCTGATTCTTTTATTCTAACTTAACTTGTAGGAATAGGACTTCATTCCATTGGCTAAATCAGTTTATTCATCTATAATGGTGAACAAAAAGACTATTAATTATCCGTATTCTTCTTCTTCTTCTTGCAAGAGGGATTCAGTAGCACGAGGATTCAGTTGCATGGGAGTTCAGTTGTATAGGGTTTTGGTTATACAGGGGTTCACTTACATGGAGCGATTCAGTTGAACGAGGGGGGGGATTTGCGATTTGGAGGAGATGGGATGATAGTGTACTGTATAATACACAAGTGATATTTTGGAGCGTATTGTCAATTTAACGAGAATGCTTCACTATAAATAAGTCTATCGTGTTTTACCGAGCTTTCTCGGGCAGGGGCAACTTTTTAGTTTAAATAGTTCTAGGAGGAATTGAGTTTTATGGATGGTATGGAAAAAATGCTACTTGTTAAATATTCGGGTAAACATATGACTAAGAAATCTATGATTTGGGATGTGTGGGTTGCTGTTTTTTTTACTTTTCTGAGCTGGATTTCTTAGCCTTTCATAGGTGTGTATGATATTTTCTTGATATAACATAGCAGTGACTACATCAGATGGTTTTGTAGTGCAGTGAGTCGTTACTAGTAGTAGTATTTTCGTGTTTTTTTGCAAGCAATTAATACTATACCTTAAATGCATTCAGATTTTTTATTTATAAAAAATAGCCGTGACTACATCCGATGGTTTTGTAGTGCAGTTATTTGTTAATATTATTATTATTTTCGCGTTTTTTTTTTTTGCAAGCCATTCATACTATAACTTAATTGCATTAAGATATTTTCTTGATCAAACATAGCCGTGACTACATCAGATGGTTTTTGTAGATGCAGTGAGTTGTTACTAGTAGTAGCACTTTCGTGTTTTTTTGCAAGCCATTCATACTATACCTTAAATGCATTCAGATATTTTCTTGATAAAACATAACAATGACTACATCGGATGGTTTTGTAGTGCAGTGATTTGTTAATACTAATAGTATTTTCGTGTTTTTTTTTGCAATCAATTCATACTATACATTAATTTAATTCTTATATTTTCTTGATAAAACAAAACCGTGACTACATCATATGGTTTTTTGATGCAGTGACTTGTTACTATCAGTAGCACTCTCGTGTTTTTTGCAAGCCATTCATACTATACCTTAAATGCATTCAGATATTTTCTTGATAAAACATTGCCCTGACTACATCAGATGGTTTTGTAGTGCAGTGAGTTGTTATTAGTAGTAGTATTTTCGTGTTTTTTGCAAGAAATTCATACTATACCTTTAATGCATTCAGATATTTTCTTGATAAAACATAGTCGTGACTACATCAGATTGTTTTCTGATGCATTGAGTTGGTAATAGTAGTAGCACTTTCGTGTTTTTTCCAAGTAATTCATACTATACCTTAAATGCATTCTGATATTTTCTTGATAAAACAAAGCCTTGACTACATCAGATGGTTTTTCAGTGCAGTGAGTTGTTACTAGTAGTATAAATTTCGTGTTTTTTGCAAGACATTCATACTATAACTTAAATGCATTCTGATATTGTCTTGATAAAACATAGCCATGACTACATCATATGATTTTGTAGTGCAGTGAGTCGTTATTAGTAGTAGTATTTTCGTGTTTTTTGCAAGCAATTCATACTATACCTTAAATGCATTCAGATATTTTCTTGATAAAACATAGCCGTGACTACATCAGATGGTTTTGTGATGCAGTGAGTTGTTACTAGTAGTAGCACTTTCGTGTTTTTTCCAAGTCATTCATAATATACCTTAAATGCATTCAAATATTTTCTTTATCAAACATAGTCGTGATCACATCAGATGGTTTTGTAGTGCAGTGAGTTGTTACTAGTAGTAGTATTTTCGGGTTTTTTGCAAGCCATTCTTACTATACATTAAATGCATTCAGATATTTTCTTAATCAAGCATAGTTGTGATAACATCAGATGGTTTTGTAGTACAGTGAGTTTTTACTAGTAGTAGTATTTTCTTGTTTTTTGCAAGCCATTCATACTATACCTTAATTGCAGTCAGATATTTTCTTGATCAAAAATAGCAGTGACTACATCAGATGATTTTGTGATGCAGTTAGTTGTTACTAGTAGTAGTATTTTTTTTTTTGCAAGCCATTCATACTATACCTTAAATGCATTCAGATATTTTCTTTATAAAAAATAGCTTTTAATCAATAATTTGTTTTGTCTTTTCTTTTTTTTTTTAATTTTTTTTTTTTTCTCGTTTTTTTTTTTTTTTGCAAGAACATAAAAAAAAAAAATAATATAATAAATAATTTTTATTTTTTAAAAAAAGACCTTAAAAAAAAACTATTGTTTTTATTTCAGTGAGGTTTTAATATTATTATTATTTTAATTTTTTTTTTTTCGCAAGCCATTCATACTATACCTTAAATGCATTCAGATATTTTATTGATTCATTCTTATACCTAGATTTTCTCTATGTTAACCTATATATCCAATATATGATGTATGTAAATCCTTTTCTTACATCTCCGATGTTTTAATAGACATTCTAAACGTTCAATGTGCTAGCGTACTCTAAAAATAATGAACAAATAACAATGTAAGGTATAATATATTTTTAATGAAATAATGTCATGTAGAATTGAACAACTTTGGACATTTTGAATCTATTCCATAAAATGCTTCACCATGAACTCTCTTTATAGTGTAGCTATTGTCTTCTCTTAGTTCTTAATCAGTAGAATAATCATTATTCCATTTTGACTCATACACAATTTTAATAGGTGTGTCATCGACAGGGTCAATATGCTTTTCGTCGTTGGTATTATTTGATTCATTGACTGTTTGATCAATGGCAGTAACGTTTGCTGGTACATTGTTTTTCATCGATTCATCTTTATAGTCCTTAGTGATATTTTCTGCCAATGCCCTTTTTATTTTTCTGGAAATTTCACAGTCTATTTGTCTATTTCACACTATTTTTACACAGGTAACAGTTCCGGCACGTAGAAAGGATATGATCTATGAAATTAGTAGAAGAGTAGGCCTTTCTTTTCGTCTTTGCTTTCGTTTGAATGCTAATACCCAAAAGCTGACGATGTGGTTTAACACTGGGTAACATGTTACCACAAGCACTAGCAAGAAGATGCCCCTCTTTATATACTATTATTTTTATGTTGGCATTCTCTTTGAGTGTAATCATCTCCGGAGATCTCAATCTCGCATATCCACCATTATGATTTGAATTTTTTTGGTACTCCAAAGAAATTCAATTCCTTACTGTCATGACAACGCACGCATACGTATCCGATAGTACTACCACCTGTACTTATTTCATAGTTTAAATACTTCTCCCTGTCAGCATTCAATGCTACAATAACACTATCATGGGAACACACTTTCTTAAAATGCTTTATCTTAACTTTTTTAGAGATATTAGTTATGTGTTTATCGTTCCACTGTGTAAAAAAATACTGATTTAATATATGCAATAAACTAGGTAGTGTCGATAACCGGCGAGAGAGCAATAGCTGGAAAGCCAAATCGTGTCTCAGGGACAAGCATAGAGTACAATTCATTCAAGAAATTATTAAAATATTTGTAAGCAAGTAATAAACACGTTTTTAAATTACATACTATTTGCTTGCCTTTCCTTGACACCCTTCTAAAAATTAGCGGGTATCCCCCACTGGTTCCTACACATTGCAAAAAGTGAGCAGTAGGAAAAACTGGAAACCTTTCCAAACGAGTGGGGATTCCCCACTGATTCCTACACATTGCAAAAAGTGAGCAGTACGAAAACTCCACGTTTTCAACAAGACTGTTTTCTTACGGCCCTATTAGTAGATACATGCTAAGACGACATATATTTATTTCCTTTTTTTAAGTTAAATTGAGACTAGGTTACGTGCGCCCCCGTAACCGAGTGTAAATTAACCTTAAAAAATGAAATAAAGCTATGTCGACTTTGCATGTCTCTCCTGATTGGTCCCTAAAAAACCGGTCTGGTTGAAAACGTGGAGTTTTCGTACTGCTCACTTTTTGCAATGTGTAGGAATCAGTGGGGAATCCCTGAATATGGGGGGGGGAGGGTATAATATAGTGCTTTTACAGGTTCCAGTTTTCTGTCCTGTTTTTCAAGAAAATGGTTAGTCTGAAAGCAGTATTATTACAAAACTAAGGGCAGCTGAAAGTGAACATCTAGAGGTGTAATTTACTTAATTAATGCAATATTGCGTTAATTAAACTTGCTCCTAATGCAAGTTTATTGAATCAACCTATTTTTGGCCCCCCCCCCCCCTCCTAAAAGATCCGGCCCTGAGTTATTTTCATTTTGTATAGTAGGTCTAGGTAATTATTTTCTACTTTTTGAATGGTCATGCAGCCTTATGAGGTGTAGGCTAGCTCAGACACTGCCCGCTTTTGAAAATAAAGATAGGACTAACTACAACATTTATGTCTGGCTATGAGGCTTGAAATGGACAGCATAAAGGTATTTATGAAGATAAAGAGATGGGGCAGGTTAAAACCTTCTCCTCATAATTTTACACCATAACAATTAATTGATAATCTTAGGACTTGCATCACCTAGTAGGCTATTTTATCTCTTTTAAGCCAAAAAATTAATAAGTGGTATAGAATAGTAGAACTTTGCCATGGAAGAATCTTCTCTTTAATTTAACAGGTTATCAACTGCCAATAATTTACTTTCTGATCCCTGGTCACTTTAGAAAGGTACTAGACATGACATTGTATCTTCAAATGAGCCTTCTCCCAAAATTCTGCAACCATGTTTGCTTTTATTTTTAATGAAAGCCTGAATTTGCATTAAATGGCAATTTTTACAAGAGTTTTTTTTTCAAAAAAAGCTTATAAATTTGGCTGATTATTCCCATAAACCCATTTTTATACTATTTAAGTGTCTAATATAAATAAAGAAAATAAAAATTTTACCCAATTAGCCATTTTGCTTGAAGATCCCAGGATTGTTTCCTTGCGGAACAGCCATGTTAGTAGTGCAGAATACAACATTTGTACCAGCTTTATGATCAGTTGCCACATTACTTAACTAAAAAATAAATAACAATTATTTGGTAAACAAAACATAGGTAATTTTTTCTAGCCTTATAGGAAACGTTTTCCAAGAGTCTTAACTTCTCAGAATAATTGATGGGTGCTTAGGAGGAATGGTATCATGACCATTTAGCAGATCATATTTTCAGGAGCCTTTATTGCTATTTTTGGGTGGAGGGGCAGAGTGTAGGAATCCCTTTGGACAAAGGATTTTATGACATAAGTTTTGAGCCAATAAAATAAAATATACACATCTGTTTTACAAATTAATTTTCAGGTAGTGTTTTTTGCCTTTTTTTGTGCAGAGATGACATGATCTTCCAAGTAATTTGAAACTTAAGGTTAAGTAAAATGGAGAAAATTCATATTTGCAAATTTTCTTTGAGACCCTGTTCCACCTTATCTCCTATTGTACCATGTTATAGGCCTCCAGCTACAGGCATAGGAAAGTTTTTGGCCACAATTTTTAAGCCTCTTTTAAGCCCACAGAAATCTTGCATAAAAAATTTCATAGATCTTGTTGAGAAGTTCAAAAAATTTCAAAATACAACAGAGAAAACAATCTTATCTAGTTTTGATGCAGTTTCTATGTACACTTCATGCAATGTCTATAAATGTGAGCAGGCCTTACAAAGAAAATTGGAGGAAAAATTATGCTTGGTCAGATTACAAAACTTTGGATATTCACACAATAATGATGCTTGTTTGTCTTTGGGGACAAGGGCAAGGGTTGTAAGTTATCCCCTTCAGGCATTTAAGTTTTTTATGGAAAGAATTGTTGTAGAATCTTCAAAAAGGGCTCATTTGATTGGAAACTGAGAAGACTAGTGCCTTTATTTTTTAGTCAAAAGGGATTAGAGGGCAAATGCCCCCCCCCCCCGTCATGCCCATCATTTCCCCAAACACTTCCATTCAAAATTTTGAAATAGCCATTTTGTTCAACATATTTGGTAGGTCTGGAAATTATGTCTATGAGGATAACAAATCCCCCCAGCCCTCATGGTAAGGGTTGTAGGTTATGCCCTGGCGGCATATAAAGATTTTATAGAAAGCGTGATCATATATACTTTGGAGAGGGCTCATTGGATTGGTAATCAGATGCTCTAGAGCTCTTTTTAAGAGTCATAGCGATTGGAGGGCAGCTACCCCCTCCCCCCACGTGTGCACATTGTATTATACTGAAATGTATATAAGAGAAATTTTGAGATAGCCATTCTATTGAAAAAACTCTATATATCATATAACAATGCTTTTGCGCTTGAAACAAACCTCAGAGATTAGGGGCAAAGTTTAAAAGTTATGTCCAGGGGTTATTTGAGGTTTTTATGGAAGGGATGGTTGTTTAATTTTAGAAGAGACTCATTTGGTTGAAAATTTGAAGTTCTAGTTCCTTTCTAAGTGCCAAAAGGGATGAACAGCATTTATCCCCCAACCTCTTTTTTTACCAATTGCATCTGATTGAAATTATGAGATAGTAATCTCCTTCAAAATAGTACAAAAAAAATCCAATAATGTCTATAAGGATGACATAACCCCCTTGCACCCTGGGGATAGGGTTTTAAGCTATTTTATGAGGGTATAAAATGTTTTTTTCTCTACGCGGTCATATAAATATCAGATGGGGCTTATTTGATTCGAAATTGGAAGTTATAGTGCCCTTTTTAACAGTCAAAGTGAATTGAGAGCAAACAGCCCCCCCTCCATGCTCAGTATTTGCCTTTACACCTCCAATCAAAATTTGTAGATAAAATTTTTATTCATTGCTGCTGAAGGTTTTGGAAATTATGTCTCTGAGAAAGACACCCCCCTCCCCTACATCCCTCAGGGATATGGTTGTAAGTTATGACCTTTGTGGCATATAAGGTTCCTATAAAAAGCATGGTCATATGTGCTTTGGAGGGAATTCATTGGACTAGAAATCATAAGTTGTAGTGTTCTTTTTAAGAGTCAAAGTTTTCAAAGCACAGTTACCCCCTACCAGGCCTCCCTCCCCCCCACACACATAATACAGGTTGTGTTTTCCTGAGATGTATCTAATAGATATCTTGTGACAGTTCTTTTATTTAAAATAGTCCAAATATCATATAAAAAGGCTTTTAAGGCTGATACAACCCACTAGAACCTGAGGACAAGGGCTGTAAATTATGCCCCAGGAGCATTTAAGGTTCTTATGGAAGGGATGGCTGTATAAGCTTTAGAGGTGGCTCCTTTAGTTGAAATTGGAAGTTCTAGGACCCTTTTAGTCATGGTGAGTCAATGGTGATTTAATTATTCATATACGGAGAGCCAAAATCAAAGCTGCATTAATCCAAAAACATTCAGAAATTAAATATAAAAAATCAAGGTTTTTTAACTGAAAGTAAGGAGCAACATTAAAACTTAAAATGAACAGAAATTATTCCATATATGAAAGGGGCTGTCCCCGCCTCAACACCTTGCTCTTTACGTTAAAGTTTGACTCTATCTCACAAATTTATTTTTTAAAACCGAAAAAACTTTAGCATAAAGAATAAGGTGTTGAGGAGGGGACAGCCTCTTTCATTTACAGAATAATTTCTGTTCGTTTTAAGCTTCAATGTTGTTCCTTACTTGCAGTTAAAAAAAACTATTTTTATTTAATCATATTAAGAACAATGTTGTAACAATCAACAATGTTGGCACAATGTATTATTTTTTTTCTTCTTTTAGAACAGGGCACTTTGTATCAAAGGAATTGTCATAAGAATTTTGAAAAGGGTTCATTTGATTGGAAATTGGAAGGGCTTGTGCCTTTTTAATTGCAAAAAGTGATTGGAAAGGAATTAACACTCCTTCTACCCCCACTATTTCCCCAAACACATCCAATCAAAATTTTTAGATAGCCATTTTGTTTGACATAGTTGAAAGATCCGAAAATTATGAGTAGGAATGGATAAGGAGGCGTGGGGGGAACTCCATATATGTGCATAGAATCCAGACAAAGTTTACATCATTGCCAGATAAGAAAGGTACTATTTGGTACTTTAAAAGTACCTTTTTCTAGACCTGTTTGTTGATGGTTGATTTGATGTTTCTTTTTCATGGTTCTGTTCTGTTTGATGGTTATTTGATTTTGTTTGATGGTTATGGGTGTTGACCAAATTGTTTGATGGTTCTGTAATATAGACAGAAGTGACTAGGTTTCTGAGAAATTGATTTGGATAATCGATGGTGAATTCTAATGTAACATGAGGGGAATTAAGAAACTAAAAGGTTTCATTTTCTTTGGTCTGTGAGATAAACATTAATATTCTTTTGAAGCCTTAATAGTGTAATTAGCAACACCTAGGATATATTTTCAGAAATTTAAACGAGATCAAGATAGATTGAATATTTAACATGGGAAATGGTTTCCTGGGAATTTTAAATGTGACAGTGCAGGGATGCCAAAACAAAAGGAACATTCTGAAATTACGTTTAGGGATTATTTGGGCGAAACTGTTTGAGACATTTTAGAGGATGATTTGGGATGAGACTTTGTGGTTGTTATAATACACAAGTTCCATTTGAACAGTGTAGTAAGGTCCCCTACCCCAACCCCGAGGCCCCCAACCCCTCTACACAACTTTTTGCCCCCCCCCATCGTTTTTCGTTTTGAGTTTGACAAGGTTATTTATTGTAATATCTGTTTGTTTTGGTTTACTTTTTTTTATTGATGGTGATTTGTGGTAGTTTCACACTTGTTAGATTATTCGATTTTATTTTTGCTCATTTTTGGTTTCTCTGGAGCTACTATTTTGAAAGAAACCGCTATCTTGGAATTTCGATCAGATGCGTTTGGTGAAAAAAGGGGTCGTACAAGAGGGGGGGGGGGATAAATGCCTTCCATCACTTTTGGCGCTTATAAAGGAACTAGAACTTCCAATTTTCAACCTTGTTATATGATATTAGACTATTTTGAATAGAATGGCTGTCTCGAAATTTCTCTTACATGAATTTCAGAATAACACAAAGTGTGTGTGTGTGTGTGTAAGGGAAAGGGTACCTGCCCTCCAATCACTTTGACTCTTAAAAATAGCACTAGAGCAACATCCCTTGTCCTGAGGGCTGGGGGGATTTGTATACTTAAAGACATAATTTCCAGACCTTTCAAATGTGTTGAACAAAATAGCTATTTCAAAGTTTTGATTTGAAGTCTTTGGGAAAATAATGGCCGGGGGGGGGGGGCTTCTCCCAGCACAATTTTTATTGTGACTACAGAATTTGAAGTTAGGCTATATCAAGGATCAAGCAAGGCTCAAAATGCTCTTTTAGCTCCTTTTTTGAGATGAGAATCTAAATCTGAAGATTTTACTTTTAACATTAAAAATTACCCATAGTCTTTATACCTCAGTGTCCTCTGGAGAGAAAAAGTGATGGGGCTAGTTGGCTACTTCAAAAAACCTTCCCGTGACATTGTTTAGGCTTTGGATCTGTTTCTTGAAGTTTTATTTGTCTAGTTAAACTTGGCTACTTACCCAAATAGTTAAAAACTTTTAATCTATAATTTTACCCAATATTGTAATAATCATACAGTTTCCTTCCATTTTTATGTCATTTTCCACCCTTTTGATACTGTTTTGGCTTTGATTCTATCAATGATTTGGGTCTGATCATATATTTTAATTTCAAGAATTACACATACAAGAAGTAAAGTAAGACAATCAGTATTTGGATTGCTAATCACTGTTTCAACAGTGCACTATCGAATCTCTATAATACCACATAGAATGTGGATTTTTAACCATTAGATTTGTCTAAAATTTCTTTAGAGGCTTTTCATTAGCTTGAATCAGTTTAACTGTACATAACACTAACCATTTCAGATGTACTACTAATCAAAAGTAGATCCAATTGAATCTACAGTTGTATTATTTCAATCTAAGATTGCATTTTATATTATATTTTTCTGTTTACTTTGATTTATAAAGTAAATTCTTTCTAAAGTAAATCCTTGCAATATCAGGCAAGGGACAAAAGATTTATTCTGCTCTAACAGTATTTTAACTTTGGAGTTCTTTCAAGAGGATGGATTAGCTAGCTCCAACAAGCCTGAAGCTAATGCATTGTCCAAAGCATACAGTATTTCAACCAAAATTGTGCCTATTGTGTCAGGAAACTAAAAATGGTCCTGTACATAAATTCATAGGCATTTCATGTGTTATTTCCTTCTTATCATCAAATTTCTCTTGAATATTTTGTTACAGAACATTGCAAAAAAATTTTTAAAAAAAGCTCTATTTCTCTGAAATAGGCCTGTTCCAGCGCAGAGAGTGCTACCAGAAATTATATTCCTGCAAAAGTTACCTCATAGTATTCCTATAAAAGTAAAATCATAGTATAATATTAATTTCTCTGATTAATGTTTGCAATTTCTTAGAAATACCAGAGATTTACTGTAAAGCAAGAATATTGTATTGGGGTTACAGTGCATATGTTACAAGATTGAATATATCAAGATTTAGTGTTCGATTTACTTATTTGCTTCCACAAGAACAGCAAATTCTGATGAAATCTAGTTTAATTCTTTATTGTGATGTTTGTCTTAAGATTAATCTAGTGGTGTAACCTTATGGTCGCTTGTTACCATGTTATTCTGCAGGTTGTGAGCTTACTATGGTAACTTACCATAGTAGGTGGGTTGTAACTCAGCCTAAGAAATAAACATACCATTTGATTCAAAAATCAATACTCTATCCAATTATAATGATCATATCTGTTTTGACCTTTTTTCATAAATCTGTAAAATCTTATTCAAATCTTTTCTTTTTTAAACAAAAATTGATTTCTGTCAAGTGGCACTACATGGCAAAAAAAGGGCATACATTCCTGAAAAGTGGCAAGAATGTTTGAATCTAGCATTACAAAATATCTTTTTCTGTTTCATTCTTCTCTCTTCATAAATTGTGACCTTACAATATCATGTAATAGGAAAAGATTAAACTACTCCAGTAGTATTGAAACAAGATTTATTTCAGAAGAATGGATCAACTTGCTTCAAAAAGCCTGAAGCGGATGCACAGTCCAAAGAATGCAGTATTTAAACCAGAATCATGCCTATTGTGTCAGGAAATGCGGAGTGCTCCTTTACATAAAGTTACAGACATTCAACGTGTGATTTTCTTCTTTGCATCAAACTGTTCATTTGGCTACAGGGCATTGAGAAAAAGTTTTACAAAGACTAACTTTTCTAAAACAGACTTGTTCAGGCACAGAGTATCATTGACTATACAAAGACATATGACAAGAGTGAAATTACATTATACTGTAAAAAATGTGACCCTGACTTTGCAGCCAATCAAGATCAATATACAGTGAATTCAAATGAACTACCAGCATTAGTGGTTCACGACAGTTGCCTATAAACCGAAGAAGAAATCTAAAGTGAAGAATAAAGACATTGTGTATATAAATTTTTCATTTATTAATAAACAAATTCACATACATTTTTTAAGCACTTCAATCATAGGACACTAAAATCATTTTGGTTTATTTTCAAAGACAGCACGTATCACAATGGTTCATTACGCATGTCAACTATGATAGTGGTGTTATATCTTCTGCACTTAAGACGGAGTACGTTCGCACATGGGCTTATGCTCAACAATTCGAACATTGTAGACCTGCATTACGACAAAATGGGCTATTCCAAGCCTCAGGGGTATATTCAATAGGAAATTACACAGATTTATCCTGAAAGAAGATGAAACATGATTAAAAACTATAGGTTCGCACAAAACCTAAGTCTGAAAACCCCAAACAACCAATTAAATATTCTAATTCATGATTTCAGGCACGTCAAACCACGAAACGCTAAAGTTAAATTCTCAAATAATAAACCCCAGGAGCCAAACAGCCACGAAAATCTTAAAAATCTAGGCCTGAAAACTGCAAACAGCCAATTAACTATTCTAATTCATGATTTCAGGCAAGTCAAACCACGAAATACTTAAGTTAACTTCTCAAATAATAAACTCCAGGAAACAAACACCAATGAAAATCTAAAAAAAAAACTGGGTCTGGAAACCCCAAACAGCTAATTAACTATTCTAATTCATGATTTCAGGCGAGTCAAACCACGAAATACTAAAGTAAACTTCTCAAATAATAAACCCCAGGAGTCAAACACCCATGGAAATAAAAAAAAACGTTGGTCTGAAAACTCTAAACAGCCAATTAACTATTCTAACTCATGATTTCAGGCAAGTCAAACCACGAAATACTAAATTTAACTTCTCAAATAATAAACCCCAGGAGCCAAACACCCACGAAAATCTAAATGATCTAAGTCTGAAAACCCCAAACAGCCAATTAAATATTCTAATTCATGATTTCAGGCAAGTCAAAACAAGATATACTAAAGTTAACTTCTCAAATAATAAACCCCATAAGCCAAACACACACGGAAATAAAAAAAAAACTAAGTTTGAAAACCGCGAACAACCAATTAACCACTCTGATCCATGATTTCAGGAACGTAGAACCACAAAATACTAAAGTTAACTTCTCAAATAATAAACATAGGAAACAAACAGCCACGAAAATCTAAAAAAGCTAGGTCTGAAAACCCCAAACAGCTAATTAACTGTTTTAATTAATGATTTCAGGCACGTCAAACCACGAAATACTAAAGTTAACTTCTCAAATAATAAACCCCAGGAACCAAACACTCATGAAAATCTAAAAAATCTAAGTCTTCAAACCCCAAACAGCCAAATTAAATATTCTAATTCATGATTTCAGGCAAGTCAAAACACGAAATACTAAAGTTATTTTCATAAATAATAAACCCCAGGAACCAAACACCCATAAAAATCTAAAAAATTTAAGTCTGAAACCCCAAACAGCCAATTGAATATTCTAATTCATGATTTCAGGCAAGTCAAAATACGAAATACTAAAGTTAACTTCTCAAATAATAAACCCCAGGAGCCAAACACACATAGATATAAAAAAAACCTAAGTCTGAAAACCCCAAACAACCAATTAACCACTCTAATCCATGGTCTCAGGCATGTCAAACCACCAAATACTAAAATTAACTTCTCAAATAATAAACTCCAGGAAACAAACACCCACGGAAATAAAAAAACCCAAGTTTGAAAACCCCAAACAACCAATTAACCACTCTAATCCATGATTTCAGGAACGTAGAACCACAAAATACTAAAGTTAACTTCTCAAATAATAAACTCCAGGAAACAAACAGCCACGAAAATCTAAAAAAGCTAGGTTTGAAAACCCCAAACAGCTAATTAACTATTCTAATAATTAACTACAGGCACGTCAAACCACGAAATACTAAAGTTAACTTCTCAAATAATAAACCCCGGGAACCAAACACCCACGAAAATCTAGAAAATCTAGGTTTGCAAACACCAAACAGCCAATTAAATATTCTAATTCATGATTTCAGGCAAGTCAAAACACGAAATACTAAAGTTAACTTCTTAAATAATAAACCCCAGGAGCCAAACACACATGGAAATAAAAAAAAACAAGTCTGAAAACCCCAAACAACCAAATAACCACTCTAATCCATGATTTCAGGCACGTCAAACCACCAAATACTAAATTTAACTTCTCAAATAATTAACTCCAGGAAACAAACACCCACAGAAATCTAAAAAACCTAGGTCTGAAAACCCCAAAAAGTAAACTTCTCAAATAATAAACCCTAGGAAACAAACACCCACGACAATCTAAAAAATTTAGGTCTGAAAACCCCAAACAGCTAATTAACTATTCTAATTCATGATTTCAGGCAAGTCAAATCACGAAATACTAAAGTAAAATTCTCAAATAATAAACCCCAGGAGCCAAACACACGAAAATCTAAAAAACCTAGGTCTGAAAATCCCCCAACAGCCAATTAAATATTCTAATTCATGATTTCAGGCATGTCAAACCATGAAATACTAAAGTTATTTTCTCAAGTAATAAACCCCAGGAGCAAAACACACACGTAAATAAAAAAAAAACCTAAGTCTGAAAACCCCAAACAGACAATCAACTATTCTTATTCATGATTTCAGGCAAGTAAAACCACGAAATACTAAAGTAAACTTCCCAAAAAATAAACCCCATAAACCAAACGCCCGCGAAAATCTAAAAAACGTAGGGCTGAAAAACCCAATGAGCCAATTAACGACTCTAATTTATGATTTCAGTCAAGTAAAGAAATAAAATACTAAAGTAAACTTCCCAAATAATAAACCCCGGGAACCAAACACCCACGAAAATCTAAAAAATCTAAGTCTGCAAACCCCAAACAGCCAAATCAAATATTCTAATTCTTGATTTCAGGCAAGTCAAAACACAAAATACTAAAGTTAACTTCTCAAATAATAAACCCCAGGAGCCCAACACACATGGAAATAAAAAAACCTAAGTCTGAAAACCACAAACAACCAATTAACCACTCTAATCCATGATTTCAGGCACGTCAAACCACGAAATACGAAAGTCAACTTCTGAAATAATAAACCCCAGGAACCAAACACCCAAGAAAATCTAAAAAACCTAGGTCTGAAAATCCAAACAGCTAATTAACTATTCTAATTCATGATTTCAGGCACGTCAAACCACGAAATTCTAAAGTAAACTTCTGAAATAATAAACCCCAGGAAACAAACACCCACGAAAATCTAAAAAATCTAGGTCTGAAAACCCCAAACAGCCAATTAACTATTCTAATTCATTATTTCAGGCAAGTCAAACCACGAAATACTAAAGTAAACTTCTCAAATAATAAACCCCAGGAGCCAAACACACGAAAATCTAAAAAACCTAGGTCTGAAGATCCCTAAACAGCCAATTAAATATTCTAATTCATGATTTCAGGCACGTCAAACCATGAAATACTAATGTTAACTTCTCAAATAATAAACCCCAGGAGCCAAACACCCAAAGAAATAAAAAAACCTGGGTCTGAAAACCCCAAACAGCTAATTAACTATTCTAATTCATGATTTCAGGCAAGTCAAACCACGAAATACTAAAGTAAAATTCTCAAATAATAAACCCCAGGAGCCAAACACACGAAAATCTAAAAAACCTAGGTCTGAAGATCCCTAAACAGCCAATTAAATATTCTAATTCATGATTTCAGGCACGTCAAACCATGAAATACTAATGTTAACTTCTCAAATAATAAACCCCAGGAGCCAAACACCCAAAGAAATAAAAAAAACCTGGGTCTCAAAACCCCAAACAGCTAATTAACTATTTTAATTCATGATTTTCGGCAAGTCAAACCACGAAATACTAAAGTAAACTTCTCAAATAATAAACCCCAGGGAACAAACACCCATGAAAATCTAAAAAAATCTAGGTCTGAAAACCCCAAACAACCCATTAACTACACTAATTCATGATTTCCGGCAAGTCAAGCCACGAAATACTAAAGTAAACTTCTTGTGTCATTGACCCTTTAGTGGATCAATAAATCATCAATAAATTATGTGCAATCAGTATGTAATTACCCCTCTCTATTAACTTCTTCGATACGAAGTGCCCTGCTCTAAAGGAAAAAATTAATAAATAATACATTTTGCCAACATCGTTCTTATATGCCCTCAGGGCATAACTTAAAAACCTTGCTCCGAGGGTTGTGGGGGAGTGTCCTCCTCAAAAACATATTTTCTACCCAAAAATGAACTACGCTGAACAGAATGGCTATCTCAAAATTTTGATTGGTTGTGTTTGGGGAATGATGGGCGTGGAGGAGGGGGGGGGGGCTAGTTGCCCTCCAATCACTTTCGACTATTAAAAAGGGCACTAGCCACTCCAATTTCCAATCGAATGAGCCCTTTTTGAAGTTTCTACGACATCTCCTTCGATACGAGGTGCCCGGGTGGAGAAAAAAAACATTGCGCCCACATCGTTCTTTACTTAGGCAGCTCTAGCGCACTGCCTATGATAACATAAGATAGATAAGATAAGATGTATTCTTCATAAAATAAACTTAGAATATGCCATGTTATTATTCCCCCAAAGCTCGTTGGCCTGTAAAGAAAGGGGAAGACAAATAAGCTACTTACTCAGAGAAGAAAAACAAAAGAAAATTTAAAACGATCACTTACTCACAGACAGAAGAGCAAAAAGAAGAAGTAAAGAAAATATAACTAAAATAAATTCTATAGAAAACAAAACTAAAAAGAATAAATAGACTGAATTAATTAAGTATATTAAATAGACTAAAGAATAAATAAAAAATAAATACATAGATAAAAATTACTTCTTGGAAGCTAAAGAATTTTCAACAATTTCTGTAAACAAATCAAATAAGTGGCATTCTCGACCTGATTCAGGCAACTTCTTCCAAACAATATGACTCACCATTATTGGATTAAATTCTGACCTTATACAAGGAGTAAATGGAACTTGAACATGATTTTTCATAATACGAAGATTATAAATATTTTAATCAGAGGTAAAAGATAGCGGAACACTTAGGGGCCGGGGGAGGTCACCATGAAGCTGAGAAAAAGTGAAACATGCAAATGAAAGAATATACACTGACTGAAGATCAAGTAATGGGATAACTAATGAACGATTAGTTTCCTGAACGAGGTTTCTAGCTTTGTTGTAAACATTGAAAATTGGTTTTAACAGAGAAGGAAAGGTTTACATTCATACTATTGGTCAGTAATAAACGTAAGATTGAATCAAGCAGTGAAAAACGATTTTCAAAATTGATCCAGGAAAAGTATGTTTAAGTTTCCTTAAAATACCATGGCTCCTGCATATCTTCATTATAATAAAATCAATGTGACGTTTGAAAGATAGGTCTTCATCAACAAGAATGTCCGAAAAACGAACATATCGGTCTTTAGATCGATGAATTATCCCATTTGGCTGGTGAATTTCTGATAGCTGGGGATAAACCTGAGAAACACGCGAAAAAATAAAAAATTTTCGTCACATTACTTATAGTTTACTTTTTTTGTCACAATAGTAAAATATATAGAGAGCAAAAAATACAAACTTAGTAAAAATATTCAAAGTTTACTCAATACAAGCCCATTGCTGTTTAGTGGCTAAAATATTGCCCTCCCTCGACAAAAACGAAAAATGTAGAACTTTTTATGCGTTTTTGTATTATTATTAACTCGTTTTCCTCAAATCACTGACATGTTTGTGCCTTTGTTACGTAAATTTGTGAGCCATTATTCGATCACTTCCAAATGTGCAATTACTTCTTAATTTTATCTATATATGTACTTCCAATGACACTGCAGGAATACAATATTAAAATCCCCTTTCTTGTGTAATCCCTTTCCAATCTCCCTTGATATATTTTTTATAAATTGTCTAGTGACGAAAATCAGAGACTCCTGAAGGTCGAGTATAAGTAAGAAGAGATTAAAAATTCATGACTATAGAAGTTTTGCTGCTAGATTGAGGTGAATCATCAGAATGGTAATGGTAAACCATAAATTAGATTCAGCAAAAAGTATCGTCCTGTTATCATGGTAAAGAGAGTTTGTTTGATATCTTTGAAAAATGTTAATCTGACGTGTTTTGACTGGCTTATAGTCTTGTTTAACTTGAGTTCCCCTAAGTAAGGGTTGGGGGGCGGGACACAAAAACTGAAATTCAGCAATACCTAAGAAAACATGATATTTATGTTTCTTTTTTTTAAAGTTTAGTTAAGAAACCATTTTTTGATAGGTTTATATGTGTTTTGATATGTACATTTCTTGATATGTTCGTATATACATTTCTTCCGTTATTAGGTAAGCGAGCTTACTGGACATAATGGACGTGTTTTGTATGTGACCATGTCTCCCGATGGTAGTACTGTTGCATCCATTTTTTGATATGTTATTATCTGTTTTGATATGTATATTTATTGATATTTTCGTATATAAATTTTTTAGTTATTAGGTAAGCGAGCTTACTGGACACAATGGACGTGTTTTGTATGTGACCATGTCTCCCGATGGTAGTACTGTTGCATCCATTTTTTGATAGGTTATTATCTGTTTTGATATGTACATTTCTTGATATTTTCGTATATACCTTTCTTCCGTTATTAGGTAAGCGAGCTTACTGAACACAATGGACGTGTTTTGTATATGACCATGTCTCCCGATGGTAGTACTGTTGCATCGGGTGCTGCAGAGGAAACTCTGCGTCTATGGAAGTGTTTCACCCTTGATCCAACAAAAAAGAAAAAGGAGACTGCTTCTAAAACTGTTCGCAATGTCGCCGCCGCTTCCACTCAGATAGAAAAAAAAATACATGTATTTTGTCATTTTAATAACAGTTAATTTGACGCGTTTTTGCTTTTGTTTTAAGTTGTATTATGACTCGGAATCAGTTTTATCCATTTTTGGTGTCAGAATTGTAGAGGCTTTCTTCCAAGTATCTCAATTAACGGATTAGTTAACTACAACCTCCAGCATTCTTTAGTAACGTCTTTTCTTCTTCTATTCACTTTTTGGATCTCTTTCTCTCTTTGTTTTTTACCCCATTTTCTCAAGATTGAAATACATGTTTGAAATACGTCACATTATCAAAAAAATTTCGCTATTACTCATAGCGAAATCTGGAAAACCGCACACCATTGGAGAACACTTAATTTTACCCGCTGTTGAAGAGGTTCTAAAAACTGTTCTGCACAAAACTTCATTCGATATACTTAAAAGAATTCCTTTAAGTAACAACACTGTACAAGAACTTATTGATGAAATAAGTTCTGATATTGAAAGTTTCTCATGTAATTATCTGCAAACAACTCATTTTTCAAATCAACTGGACGAGTCAACCTTACCTGGTAATGAAGCATTATTGTTGGCATATGTTCGATTTGCTAGGTACAAAGAAATTCATGAAAAGTTACTATTCGAGAAAACTTTAAAGACATGAGTGTCATGAGTTGGGCAGCGTTATTTCAGTGGCAACAACTCTGACTACATGTTTCCAGGGCATTCAATTCTTTTCATAATCGAGGGAGGCAATTGTATTATTCTTTTCAATTTTTACCAAGGAAAATACAAAAAAAGGTATTTCTCGATGAAAATACAAAAAAAAATGTATGTTTTAAATTCTAGGGAGAAATAACAGATGGCAACCTGGCAAAAGAGGGGACTCCTGCCCCATCTGTCGGGCAATATCGTGGGTAATAAGCCATCTTAAAAAAAATTATACCAAAGGTAACTGCGATTCACTGCGTCATCCACCGACAACATCTAGTAGCGAAAAATTTGAGTGAGAAGTTGCATCACTTCAATCTGTAATTAATACAGTTAACAAAATAAGAAGCAATGCATTGAATAAATATTTATTTTACGATGAAAATGATGTAGAATTTCACAACGATTGATCTTACATGCTGAAGCACTCTGATTATTGAAGGGTGCATGTTTAAGAAGATTTTCCTCAATTTTTGAATCAGTATTAGAGTTTCTGGAAAGTAAAGATCTAGATTTAATTCGAAGATAGAAATCGTGTTTTGACGGATTTGTTAACAAAATTTAATGACATTAACCTGCAATTACAAGGGGATAGTTTCAATTTAATAAAAGCAAAGAGTGTAATTTCAACTTTTCTTGGAAATTTGAAATATACGAAGCAAAATATTATTTTCCCAGTTTTTAAACTTTCACAGGTAGAATGCTTTGATGAGGATATTCAGACATAAGTTCAACCTTTAATACTCCTCAAAATGACTTCAAAATCAGATTCGAAGATATTCTGACGATGGAAATACCATCATCGATCATAAATCCATTTCATGAAACGGAATTTGACAACCACTTCCTGCACAATCATTTTGTTAATCAACCAATCAGTCCTCACTTTTTTTTCTTCTCGAAAACTGTTAATTCGTGATTGGAACCCAGCCACAAATCAAATTTCCGTATGTAGATCTCATCTTCACATTTTTGTCGAGTTTTGGGAATATGGTGAAAATGTAGCTGAAGGGGGTCCATCGGGACCAGTATAATTTTTAAAGTGGTTTATGAGAAAAAAAAGTTTGGGAGTCTCTGATCTAGACAAAAATTCTAGGTCGAAGGCTTGCACAAAATGCCCCCTGTTGAACCAACATGGCCGTGTTTAGAGTCAAGACTAAGTCACTCCAGCATTTATAGTTGATGACTGGTATAATGGACAGCTGACCTTAACTTTTCTTCTCAAAATTATAGAAATAAAAATTGTATCAAATTAGCCGGCAGGTTTTTTTTTATTATTATTATTTAAGCCTGTTGGCTACTCAACTGCTCGAAGAAATTTGTGCCTAAAATTAAAAGTACTTTTTAGACCCAGAAAAATGTTGTTTCAAAACCAAACTGTGCCTGCTGATAGATGTACATTGGACAAGGATAACATAGTATTTTATATATACCCAAATCAATCCAGTCAGCTTTGGAGCTTACCTCATATCAGAGTTGCCACCTGTAGTATGAATCAGTATGAATCTAGCTCCTGTACTGTGAAGACCAGAATATGAAATAGGTAGCTATCCTAATTGAAAAACGTTTGAGTGAATGAAAGGATTAAAACTGCGCAATTACTGGATACCTGAACTGTAGTTAATTCAACATAAATTTGTATTTAAACAAAACGTTCTTTGGATTTACCGGGGGGTAGTAGATAACCCCCCTTTTCCGTAAGTATAGTTTTATGATGTTTAAAAAAAAAAAATTGTGTTCGGGCATATTACCAAATTATATAATTTATATTCACGTATCCCAGGTCAAGTTCGACCAAGCGAATGAGCACCAAAACGAAAAATTAAACTGACTACTTAGTTGATAGTGATATATAATCAGTGCTTGTAAAAAATTATGTTATTAAATACAATTGTTAGGCAATGAGGCTGCAATAAGAGACGGAAAAATAGCGAACCTAGAAAGATCACATGAAGATCAAAACCAGAAAAACTTTTTGATCGAGCGTCAAATGCTGCAAATTGCAGTGAAAGAAAGACGATCGAATTCGATCATAAACGGCTTACCGACAGATATTAATCCGAATCAATCCCTTGAAGCTCACGTGAAAGATCTACTTAAGAATACCTTAATAATTGAGTCATCTTTGTCAATTAACAAATGTTAGCGCTTAGGTGGAAAAACTGTTAGTATAACGAATAGACGCCGTAATCAAAGTCAGACACGTAAACTGGCAGTTAATCCAGTGCTAATTAGGCTCAGGAATGAAGCTGAAGCGTGGTTAGTTATGCAAAACGTATCCAAGCTTAAGGGCTCTGGAATAAGAATTTGTACGTACCTTCCTCCAGCACTTAACACTTTACGCACAGGATTCCTCACTAAAGCAAAAGAGATGAAGGAGTCTGGAATGATTATTGCTTCTTGGGTTAAAAATGAAGGAACCCACGTATGGCTTGAGATAAAAAAAAAATGGTTCGGTAATATGGGAAGAGCTGATCAATAACTGAGTAGGATAGTAGTAATCTGAGTTTAGATTTATATGATTTTGTGGAGTATTTTGTTATTTTGTGTTTAGTGCTCTGGTTGTTAAGTTATTTGATAATTTATGATTGTTTAAGGATTATGATTATCTTATTTTCGAAGGCCCGTTCGCAAAAGTATCATAATGAGTATTCTGTGGTTTTTTCTTACTTTTTTTTTTTGTTATCAAAACTGTTATATTTGATTTCCTTACTTTGTGCAGCACTATTCCTGATTTTTTTATATAAGGTTTTCATGTTATAAAATTCTAGTTTTTGTTTATGTTTGTCTCTTTCAGATGAAGTTCTGGTTGCAATTGTGTCTCCTTCAACTCTCCGTATGGTTGGTAAGTCACTTTTTGTCAATACGTATACCCAGCATCGAGAAAATGGATGATAGAATTCGTAATTTTGAGGAGCTCCCCCTTGATTTAGGTAAAATATTTGATAATTTATGCAAAGATGACGATGTTTTTGATATGATGGTTCATTCTATCCCAAAAAATAAACATCTACTCCCCACCCAAGTTTAAAATAAAGGCGCTAATTTTAGAATGGAATTTTTGAACTGTCGCAGGTTACTAAATATTTTTGATCAAATATCCCTGTTTATTTCTCATCATAATATAGATGTCTTCGCCTCTTGTGAAACATTTTTAAATGATTTGACAAAGTCATTTATTAATAAACAGGATTATACTTTTTTTCATAAGAATTGGATTAATAAAAAACAGGGAGGGGTAGGTTTTTCCATTAAATCAACAATTTAGTCAGATCTGGTGAGCAAATTTGATCACCTACTTCTTGAAATGGCGTTTGAATTTTTGGCAGTTAAAATAGATGTAAATGGTAGGAAAATTTTGTGTTGTGTTTTTTACCGGCCTCCAGGTTCTCCTGCTTCAAAATTCATGGAATTTCTTGATGATTTTGCGCTTATTGCCTCGAAAAAGTATCCAAAAATAGTTTTCATGGGTGACTTTAATATTGATTTATATAATTCTAATAATTCAAGTGGTAATTTCCATGGAATATCTTCTTACGGGGCTGACTTGTTATCAGTTTGCTTATCCGGTGGTCTCTTACCAGCTTATAGACATAGACATAGGTTTATTAAGATCGAGCAGCGTAGCCATGGCTAATTTATGTCGTCTTTACAACAATATGGAAAAAAAAAATACAAATAACACTATAAGAACACTAACACGTGAATACAAATAACACTAAGTCTTGTTGTATGCTTCTACGAAAAAGGGGACAAACGTGTTTTTGTAGCGGTTGGTCCTGCAGACCGGAGGTTGTAATTTCGACTGGGATCTGGTTCTTTGGTTAACAGGAGCATCGGGTGGGAGGATCGGTCTGTGATGAGGCGAAGATAGCAGTGACTTGCCGAGGGACAAGATCAGTGATAATTGTCAGAGAGGACAAACACACAGAAACGACACGCACACACACAGAGACGACACACACATACAGACCACACAGACACATAGACAACACACACACACAGAGACAAAACACACACACAGAGACAACACATACGCAGAGACAACACACCCACAGAGATTACACACACATTGAGACGACACATGCACAGACAGGATACACAATACAGAAATTTAATTCAGGAAATTATGAAAAAAAAAATTTAGACGGGGTTACGTGCGCGCACGTAACCCCGTGTGTGTGTGTGTGGTTGTGTGTGTCGTTTCTGTGTGTTTGTCCTCTCTGTGTGTGAGTCGTCTCTTTCTGTCTGTCGTCTCTGTGTGTTTGTCCTCTCTGTGTATGAGTCGACTCTGTGTGTGTGTCGACTCTGTGTGTGTATCGTCTCTGTGCGTGTGTAGTCTCTTTGTGTGTTTCGTATCTGTGTGTGTGTCATCTCTTTGTGTGTGTTGTCTCTGTGTGTTTGTCGTCTCTCCGTGTGAGTGTGTCGTCTCTGTGTGTGTGTGTGTGTGTGTCGTCTCTGTGTGGGTGTCGTCTCTGTGTGTGTGTCTTCTCTCTGTGTGTTGTCGTCTCTGTGTGTGTGTCGTCTCTGTGTGTGCGAATGTGTGTGTGTGTGTGCGTGTGTTGTCTCTGTGTGCGTCTTATCTCTGTGCTTGTGGTCTTTGTGTGTATGTGTCGTCTCTTTGCGTGTATCGTCTCTATGTTTGTTTCGTCTGTGTGTGTGTCGTCTCTTTGTGTGTGTTGTCTCTGTGTGTTTGTCGTTTCTGTGTGTGTGTCATCTCTTTGTGTGTGTCGTCTCTATGTGTGTATTGTCTCTGTGTGTGTGTGTGTCATCTCTCTGTGTGTGTGTCGTCTCTGTGTGTGTGTCGTCTGTGTGTGTCTGTGTCTTCTTTGTGTGTTTGTCGTCTGTGTGTGTGTGTGTGTGTCATTTCTGTGTGTGTCTTCTCTCTTTGTCTGTGTGTTTTTGTGTGTAGTTGGTGTGAGTATATCTTCTCAGTGAGTTTGTCATCGCTCTCTCTTTCGTCATGTCTCTGTGTTTGTTTGTGTGGGCGTGTGTGTGTGAACATCGATGCTCAAGGTAAAAGTTTGAATCAAACACTTTTAGCACATCGAATGTCCCTACTTATTTAACACAAAAATTTCGTTTTTAATGGGCACCAAGTAAAGAAAAACCACACGGAATCAGGCAACATAGTCTCTCAAACCACTTCAAGCTCTTTTAACAGATACAAGAACTTCTTATTTAACACAAAAACTTCTTTTTTAATGAGCAACATTTAAAGAAAAACCATCTGTAACCAGGAAACTTAGTATGTAAAACAAAGTAACGCTATTCGAAAATGAACAAAAACTACTTTTTAATCACACAATTATAGATTTCATTTAGTACCAAGAACAGTAAATAAAAGCGGCATCGCGCGCATGAGTCTCTCAAACCCCGCAAAGCTCTTTTAAAAGATACAAGAACTACTTATTTAACACAAAAATTTCGTTTTTAATATATAATAACTAGGATTTTAGAATAGCAAAGCTCCAGAAGAATAGAAATTCTGAACTATCTTGAAACTCAAATAAGAAATAAGATCGCGGATTAAAGCTATCAATTAAGAACGTTACGTCAAATAATAAAACTACTACTAACAGTTTATTGCAGCATCACACCACCTAGGGTCAAATGAACTAAGCACGCCCCTCCTCCATCCCGATCAATTCAAAGCCTTCCTCTTTTCACCATCCCGAGAAGACCCCATTCCCTCAAATCTTTCCTTACGACATCCTCCCACCCCGTTAGGGATCGACCTGCTTTTGGTTTGGCCCTAGAGGGTTGGCCGACAAGGGCGAACTTTGGTAATTTTTTATTATTCATCTGCAGAACGAATCACAGCCATCTCAACCTTTCTCTCATTTTAGCCCTAGAAAGGGGAATTGGAACACATTTTTTGAACAGCTTACTGTTTGAGATACGATGAGTCAGTCGGGTACCCAAAATAACTCGTAGGCAATTTCTTTGGAAAATATTTAGCAAATCCTCCTCTGTTTTTCGGAGCGTCCACACTTCAGAATCATACTTGACTACTGTAGCTTCCAATATTCTAATCTTGGTTTGTAGACTTATCTTCCCATTCTTCCATACTTGTTTCAACTAATAAAAACCTTTCGTTTTAAAGTATCAAAAACATTTTGAAATCTGATTACCGACGGTGTTTTAGCAATATATGAACCTTCAAGGCAGGTGCTGCTAAAAAATGTGGTTTTAACGAAAAATTGTGTCTTACATTTATTCAGCCACTTTCGACTCTTAAGAAAAAGGAAGTAGAGCTTTAAACTTCCAGTCGAATTAAGCCCCTACTAAGTTGTATGACAATATCTTGCACACGAATTGGCCGGGAAAAAAAAAAAAAATACAAGGAAGGCTTTTTGCCTTCACTGAATGCCCCTAGATGCCTCTGACAATGCCTTTGACAGACTGAAGGTACTTTTATAATTTTATTTTGTAGTTTTTATTTGAAAAAGCATTTGGTTAGCTTTTGCCTAAATTTCTCAATTAGATATATCCCAAAAAATAAGATTTAACATAAATATATAAAAATAAATTTACATCTAACAAAAACCTAATCATCACTCTTAGAAGTTAATAGGTAAATACTGAATTATTTACTATCACAAATTACTACAGTCTATGCTAGTTAGTCAAATAGTAAACATATAGTTGCTTATAATTTGTTAAAAATACATATTTGATTAATACATTATAATGTACGAACGCATATTTTCTATATTCAAACACACAAGCCAATAACAAGCCCAAATAATAAGAGCAAATAATAAATTATTTTCTTTATTATAAAATAATTTATAGTTGTTTGAAGTAAAAAGTACAATGATAAATACAAGCAGCAAGTAAAACATTTGAAGAATAATTCCCCCCGCATGGTATTACACCCTTAAAAATCAAATTACCACTGGTTTTTCTCTTTAACTTCTTCAATTACTTGATTTTAACAAGATTAATCATTTCCACAGTGGTATCCACTGGGGTTTAATGGGGAGGGGACCCCAGTCTCCTTCCCATTCACCTTCACCCCCCCCCACCCTTCATCAGATCAAAATGTCAAGATTTGCGCAGAATACAACCCAATACACCACACTCCGCACAATATAATAGGCTACAGCACAGCAACTTCACGCAACAATATACAATACTAAACACACTACAATACTCATACGGGTGCTAATGAGCCAAAGACATTAAGGTTCCTTAGATTTTCTTAATAAAAAATAAAAAAAAAATTCTAAGGAGGAATTTTTTAAAATAAAAGTAAAGAGCCATATTAAACTTAAGAGCCACAGAAATAAAATCACATTATAATTGAAACTCAAAACGACCAGAAATTACTATTAAGAATAAATGAAACCAACAACGAAATGAAATTATATAAAAAATCATAGCAAAGATAAAGATAACAGATACTATTATAGATGAATAAATTGATCTTAAAACGTATCAAATTTAAATTGAATATTCTAGCCCAACTTAAAAAATAAAGAAAAATTCTACATACAGGAGTTTGGCTACTGCCCCCTGCCCCTCCCTTAACCGTAAAACATTTAAAGCCTAAAGTGTCATTTATGTTTTTTGAAAAACATATGTATTTAAAAAAATGCCTATAATAATCAAGATGTCTCGAAAGAAATAATTAAAATAAACTGAATATTTAATATATAATGATATTAATCCTCGGAAACTCAACAATTCAAGAATTTACGTAACTGTAATATTTTTTTTTTTTCAGTGTTATAAAGATAAAAGAATATTTATAATGTAATTTGTTTCCAGTCTAATATGGACAAGGGGCCCCTTTGTCATCCAAGCACTGATAAACATGCCTTGAAAGTTTCATTTTAATACCCTCGGACGGTCCTGAGATATTGCTGATGCGCCTTTTCAACAATCAGCATGCACATTGTGTATTTTGATTTTGTTGAAAATTCCCCTTAACATTTCCTGAAAGTAGTCACAAGTAAGTATAGTTACAGTCGCAAGTAAGCACAGTCGCAACCAGTCGCATTTGCAGCCACATTAGTAGTAGTAGTTGTAATAGTAGTAGTTGCCCTGAAAGTTTAAAGTTAATACACCTAGCCATCGCTACGACATTGTATGTTTCCCCTATTGCTAGCTTGGATGCACACAGTGCATTTTGATTTAGTTCAGTACTACACTGAACATTCCCTGAAGTTTCGCCTTAACACTCTTTGTTTCTCCGTAGACACCCAAGATCAAACATTCCCCTCTTTGCAATGATAAATCCTGCATATAAATAACGGACAAATTGTATAGTTTACAACCCTTACCCAAGGGGCCGTGGAGGGCTTTCCCAAATGCATAGTTATTAGGCTTTTTGACTATCTTGAACAATTTTTTCCAAAGTTCCGATCAGTGTTGGGGAGGGGCATCTAAACACGGTAAGTAGAAAAAGATCTGACTGCCCTCCGATCACTTTCGAGCATCCCACTTACTATGCCCTGAAAAAGATAATTTCTTAAACCACATTGGCCTGACATAACATATAGAAAGAAAAACGAGCAAAAATGGGGTTTTTATAGGTCAAATGAAAATACTGAAAAAACACAACAAAGCAAATATTTTGAGAAAGCAAACGCCTCTCTTCTTTAGCGCGAAACCATATGATATATCCAAGGAAACTGCCGAAGAAAAAAAAAAAAAACAAACGCGGATAGTCAATGTGAAAAGAACCAAAAAACCAAAAACTTAAAAGATGAATAAAACTCAATAAAAGCCAAAAAATAAAAGAATTAAAACCAATTACCTAACAACCATAAAAGCGAGTTATTCGCCGATATCCGCGATTTGCACAAAATCCAAAAAATTATGAACTGCCATCGACGGATACTAGCGAAAAACTGAGAAATAAAAGAAAGGAAAAACAATTCATTCACTCAAACACAAAACGAACCAGCAATTAAATAAGTTGAAGAACTATGTCATCTGATTTAGGATTTAATTATTGCATATAGTCAAACACGTGAACAACCCCTTAAGTCTCAAAGGGTGTCTGTAAGAAATGCAATAATTAAAATCCGAAATCAGATGACATAGTTCTCCAACTTATTTAATTGCTGGTTCGTTTTGTGTTTGAGTGAATGAATTGTTTTTCCTTTCTTTTATTTCTCAGTTGTTCGCTAGTATCCGTCGATGGCGGTTCATAATTTTTTGGATTTTGTGCAAATTGCGGATATTGGCGAATAACTCGCTTTTATAGTTGCTGGGTAATTGGTTTTAATTCTTATAATTTTTGGCCTTTATTGAGTTTTATTCATCTTTAAAGTTTTCTGGTTTTTTCTTTGGTTTTTTGCTTCTTTTCACATTGACTTTCCACGTTTTTCTTTTCGGCACTTTCCTTGGATATATTATTTCGTTTCGAGCTGAAGAAGAGAGGCGTTTGTCCTCTCGAAATATTCGGTTTGTTGTGTTTTTTCAGTATTTTCGTTTGGCCTTTAAAAACCCCATTTTTGCTCGTTTTTCTTTCTTTATGTTATGCCCTGAAGGTTTTGCCTTAATACCCTAAGACTTCCCTGAGATATTGCTGATACGTCCTTTTGAAAACCAGCATAAGCATATTGTGTTTTGATTTTGTTCTATATCTCTCTCAAAATTTCGTAAGAGTAGTCGCAGGTACAAGTAGTTTCACTTGCAAACAGTTGCAGTTACAGTCGCTAGTAGTCGTAGTCACAGTAGCAACTTGTTGCAGTCACAAGTGGTCGTAGTTGAAGTTTCAAGCAGTCACAGTTGCAAGTAGTCGCCGTCGCAAGTCATCTTAGGTGTAATCATAAGTATTCGCAGTAGCAGCCACAAGTTGTTGCAGTTGCAGTCACAGTTGCAGTCGCAGTAGCATAGCCCTGAAAGTTTCAAGCTAATACCCTTTGCCGTTCATAAGATATTTCAGATACGCCATTTTGATACCTAGGATGCACACGGTATCTTTTCATTTAGCTCAACTACACCTCTTAATATTCCTGAAATTTCACCTCGGGGCATTTAGAGTTTTCGAACAAACACAGGATCAGATATTCTCCCCTTTCACAATGATAAATCCTGTATGCACAAAATAGACAAATTGCATAATTTATATTCCTTCCCCCAAGGGCTGTAGGGTGCATGGCATCCCCAGAGGCATAATTGTCAGGCCCTTCGACCATTCAGAATGACATGGATTTTTGAACTGCCATCAACGCTAAACGCTAAACGCAAAAACGCTAAAAAACGTCTATTAGCATTAAGAGGGCATCTGAAAGGGCTAGAAGCGGGAACTGGTTGCCTTCTGATCTCTTTTCAACATCCCCTCAACGTGCCTTGGAAGTTTCAGCTTAATACCTTCAATCGTTCCTTAGATATTACTATTATATCCTTTTGACAACCATCCTGCATATTGTGTGTTTTGATTTTGTTTGACATACCCTTCAAAAATTTCTGAAAGTTTTCCACGCCTTTTGGAAAACTTATGTTGTGTTTTGCTTTTGTTCTATATCTCTCTCAAAATTTCGTAGGAGTAGTCGCAAGTACAAGTAGTTTCACTTTCAAACAGTTGAAGTTACAGTCGCTAGTAGTCGTAGTTTCAGTAGCAAGTTGTTGCAGTCACAAGCGGTCGTAGTTGAAGTTTCAAGCAGTCACAGTTGCAAGTAGTCGCCGTCGCAAGTCATCTTAGGTGTAATCATAAGTATTCGCAGTAGCAGCCACAAGTTGTTGCAGTTGCAGTCACAGTTGCAGTCGCAGTAGCATAGCCCTGAAAGTTTCAAGCTAATACCCTTTGCCGTTCATAAGATATTTCAGATACGCCATTTTGATAACTAGGATGCACACGGTATCTTTTCATTTAGCTCAACTACACCTCTTAATATTCCTGAAATTTCACCTCGGGGCATTTAGAGTTTTCGAACACACACAGGATCAGATATTCTCCCCTTTCACAATGATAAATCCTGTATGCACAAAATAGACAAATTGCATAATTTATATTCCTTCTCCCAAGGGATTTAGGGTGCATGGCATCCCCAGAGGCATAATTGTCAGGCCCTTTGACCATTCTGAATGACGTGGATTTTGGATTTTCAAAATGTCTATTAGTATTAAGAGGGCATCTGAAAGGGCTCGAAGCGGGAACTGGTTGCCTTCTGATCTCTTTTCAACATCCCCTCAACGTGCCTTGGAAGTTTCAGCTTAATACCTTCAATCGTTCCTTAGATATTACTATTATACCCTTTTGACAACCATCCTGCATCTTGTGTGTTTTGATTTTGTTCGACATACCCTTCAAAAATTTCTGAAAGTTTTCTGCGCCTTTTGGAAAACTTAGGACCAAACTTTCTCCATTTTCCCAATAACCAACCTAATATATGAGGTTTGGCAGAAAAATAATGAGACTAACGATACTGCAAGTGATCTGGCAACCTTGCATTTATGTCCCAGGGTTTTCCAGAGTTTTTGTTTTTCCCAGGAGCAATCATATCAAGCCAAAGGTCCTAGAATATCGGGAGAAGGCTTATTCAAAGGGTAATTAAAATTCTAGTGCCCTTTCTAAGTGACCAAAAGAATTGGCCGTCGTTTTAGGACTTGAGAAATCATCCAATAGGTTGTAAGAGACACGCTGAAAACCCTACCGGTTGAAGAATTCGAGCGCTGCTATGAATAATGGGAATGACGTTTCCATCGACGAGCAGCTGCCAAAGGGAACTACCTTGAAGAGGATGACATTGATGTTTGAAAGAAATAAAAACTTTATTAAGAAGAAAAATCAGTCTCATTACTTTTCTGCCACACCTCGTATAAACAATGGAAAACTTGCATACCTTAAAACCTTTGACCCAAGGGCAGTGGGGGCTATATCTCCCTCAGAGGTATAGTTATTTGACCTTCAGACTATTTTGAAACAGATGAATATTTCAAGGTTTTTTTCGGATGTCTTTGGGGTGGAGGGAAGTTAAAAAGAGCATGGGAGGGGCAGCTAAAAAGGATATGGGAAGAGAGCTGGTTGTCCTTCAGCCAGTTTTCAACATCCTCCTCAAAATGCACTGAAAGTTTCAATTTGGAACCCTCAGACATTTTTAAGATATTACAGAAGCACCTTTTGCTAAATTGGACACATAAAATGTCTTTTGATTTAGTTTAACATACCCTTCAACGTTCCCCGAAATGTTACCTTAATATTCTTAGCATTTTCGAAAACACCCAGAATCAAACGTTTCCCCTTTTCCTAATGAATCATCCTGCATGTATCATTATATTTTTATTTTGTTGTTTATTTTTTGATTTCTTATGAGTATAAATATCGCCCCGTTTGAGCGCGGAAAAGGGATGAATTATAGGATTCTTTTTTGCGTAAGTTGATATGAGTAGTAGTTTAAGTGGAAGATTGAGTGATTTGCAAAATAATCCGTTTAATGTTGATGATTATTTGTTGACGGATATTGGAAATGATGGGTCGCAAATTAGTTTTCGCCCATCTCTTGATAGTAAATATCTTCAGTTATCAACTTTGGAGGAGTTAGGCTGGTCTGGATTTCATGCATGTACATGGAATTGTCATTTAACGTCTTCTTACCATGAGATTTTTGATTTTATTTCCCGATCTAATAATTTACATATAATGGCATTATGTGAAACATTTTTGTGTCATGATACGCTTTTTTGTCCTTTAACTTTCCAGGTTATAAACTGATTGCTCGAAGTCGATCGTCAATGGGACGTGGAGGCCTGGCTTTCATTGTCCGACAGGATTTGAATTGGAAAATTAGAAAGGATTTGGACATTTGGAAGGAGGGTAAGATAGAAACCCTTAGTATAGAAATTCAGTTTGAAAATCGAGCTTGTATTTTTACTGTTGTATATAAGCCACCAAGTGCATCATTTGAAGAGTTTGCTGAAGGATTTGAATGTCTTGCTGCAAAGGTAAATGGATCTAGTCAAGAGTTTATATGTATGGGAGACTTTAATTTTGATTTGTTAAATGTACGTGGACCAAATTTGGATTTTTTGAGCCTGATGATGTCAAATGATTTATACCCGACCGTGAGCATTCCAACGAGAATCACGGATCATTCGGAAACGCTCATCGATAATGTGTTTGTGTCTTCAGCGATACTAAGTAAAGCGTACTGCTCTGTTGTTATAAGCACAGCCTCTGACCATCTTCCGGTTGTATTGCATTTGAATTCTGAAGGGAAGAAAAATAACAGAAAGAATAAAATACCAATGCGTGAACTGAAGCCAGTTAATCTGAAAAAATTTGAAGAACAAATTAGTGTTATTAACTGGGAAACAGTACTGAATGAAGATCATCCGTCAGAAGCATTTGAAAAGTTTAACCAAATAGTGTCGAATGTTTATGATAGGACGTGTCCGCTTAAAGAAACAAACCCCAGAAAGAATAAACCGAGAAAACCATGGTGTGATGATGAGCTGCTGAATCTGTTTAATATGAGAAATCAGGCGTGTGAGGAGCATCTGAATCATCCGCAGAATAATGAGCTCCATGTGATGTATAAAGAGCTAAGCAATAGGGCAAATGCCCTAAGAAGGCAAAAAAAGAAAGTATATTTTGCCAATGTATTTGAAGAAAGTAAAGATAACTCCAAAGCAACATGGCAAGTTGTGAATGATCTTCTAAAAAAAAATCGTGCTAAATAATAGGACTTTGGAAGAAACTGAGGAAATCTGCATCGCATTTGGACAATATTTCCCTGAAATTGGCTGTAAGATTCAAGGAAGGAGCTCCCATGTTTTCGAATCAAGCAGTTTTGTGGATGAGCGAGGAAGAGGTTTCGAAATGCATTTCCAGCCTTGTACTGAAGAGGAGGTACGCAAAATTGTTAGCACGATTAAGTCAAACAGTGCAAAAGTTGATGGAATGAACCTTAGAACGCTCAAGTCGGTTCTGGTTTATTTGCTTCCTATCCTCGTATACCTTATCAATATTTCTATGGAAAAGGGGATGTTTCCGAGTGCGCTTAAAATAGCTAAAGTTGTAGCGTTGCACAAAGGTGGAGTCAAAACTGATATATCTAATTGGAGACCAATATCAATTCTCCCGATTTATTCAAAAGTTTATGAAAAGATTGTTCATCACCGGCTTTACGAGTATCTGATGAAATTTGGTGTTTTACACGATGGTCAATTTGGCTTCCGGAAAGGACATTTGACGACGCAGGCAGTCCAGCATCTTCTGGAAAATATTAACTCAGCACTTGAGAATGGCGAGCAGTGCAAGGGCGTTTTTATTGATTTTAAAAAGGCTTTCGACACTGTTGATTTTAAGATTTTATTGGAAAGGCTTTGTTATTTAGGCATAAATGGTAGTGTTTTAAATTGGTTTGAATCGTATTTAAGTGAAAGGAAGCTACGAGTGACTCTGAGTAACAAATCTTCTCAGCCATTTCCCATAAAGTGTGGCGTTACACAGGGCTCAGTTCCTGGTCCTCTCTTGTACCTGATATTTGTAGAAACAATGAGATTCTACATTCCCGGAGCTTCAGTTACTTCTTTTGCTGACGACACGGCTTTAGTGATTGCAGCAAAGTCGCTGCAAGAGCTCTTGTTCAAGGCTAATAAGGCACTGGATGGCCTACATGAATTTGTTTGTGCTACCCTACTTAGCGTCAATGCATCAAAAACTAATTTTATGATGTTTACGAGGACTGGTTCTGCTCCCACTCTCCCTGGTGTCATTATTTACAATGGCCTACTGCTCTCACAAGTCGAAGAGATCCGATATCTGGGATTCATCCTGGATCGAAACTTGAGTTGGAGAAAACACTGCGAGACATCATAGCATGCAAGCTGGCGCGAGGCCTTGGAGTTCTGAACCATTTTCAATATTTTTTACCTTTGAAAATTCTGCTTTTATTGTATTTTTCCATAATAGCGCCTTATATAAATTATGGTTGTTTGATTTGGGCGAGTAAGTTTAGTTGCAATTTTAGAAGAGTTCAAGTTCTGCAGAATAAGGCTATAAGGTTGATTGGAAGTTATGATCGTGGTATTGATAGCACTGAATCACTTTTTAGAAAGTTTAAAATTTTAAAGGTTGGTGAAATAAGGGATTATCAAATTGAAATTTTTGTATTTCAGTGTCTGAATGGTTTTGCAACGGATTTTTTTATGAATATTTTTAAGCCTAATTCATTTTATAACGATTATTCGACTAGGAGTGAGGATAGTCTTGCATGTGAGCCACAAAACACAACGAGGGCGAGTCAAGTGACCAGACACATGGGCTCGTCAGTTTGTAATTTGTCCGCAGATTCTGTTCGTCAAGCTGAGAGTGTGCCCCAACTTAAAACACGTATTAAAAATCATTTCTTTTCAGGAATTTGGTAGTGTTAAAGGTTCGAGAGAAGGCTTTTTTTTTTTTTTTTTTTTTTTTTTTTTTTTTTTTTTTTTTTTTTTTTTATATATTTTGTGCCATTATATATTTATCATTATTTTCAGTTATTATTATTGTTATCCCCTTTTTTCATTTTAACTGGTTTGATGATTTGGCATGTATGATATCCAACCGGTCGCTTTTTAAATAAAATTCATTCGTTTTTTCGAAATTTTTTCAAAATTATTTTTTTTTTTTTTTAAAAAAATTTATTAAACAGAAAAAAAA